>NC_056467.1:33888590-34069438 GCF_008729295.1 Plectropomus leopardus
TTTTTTTTCCTGTTTTCCTGTTTTTTTTCCCCTCAATTTTCCGCATATTTCTTGCTGAGTTGGTCTTTGCCTTTTTCCCATGCTTTAAAAAAAACATCAAACCAATTTTCTCGGGTTCCATTGGTTTAAATGCTTGTGTAAGGCATCTGAGTACAGCACAACAAAAACCGATCCAGGTTCTAAAGGGTTAAGCGCTTGTGATTGAACATTAAACCTTGTATATACAAATAGTGTTTATGTGCATATTTAGCTTCAACTTTAACTACCTGCCTCATGCACATTGTTCCCACTGCACACTCATCTCTGTTTTCCAGGTCAAACCTGACAAAATGCTCAAAAACAGCAACAGTTATCAGAAACTGATGGCAAAATTATTTTCAACATATTTAAACCCTTAAAGAGGAAACCTTTGACCGAAGAATCAACATCCTCTTCACCGCAGGAAGCAGCAGGCTTTATGGGAAATGTGGACTTAATTTACTGAAGCACTGGGACTAACAATACCACTGGCACGAGATAGAGGCTGCCAATCTCCTCAACCACACTGCATCTGTGCAACAAATTTAGGTAGCACACAACTCATTTGTTGGTGACATGTTAATGTATTATGCCTTACATAGCACCTTTTTAAAGAGCTATTGAAAAGAAACAAAAATAAAATCAATCCTTGCAGCTTAGCTAGTTTTTGTGTGTTCTTTGGAGTCAGGAAGAGGACTTGGACCAGTTCTGCAGGATTGTTGAGAAATAACTGGTGCACATATCACAAATACATTTGAAGAGGTGTTTGTGTTGCTGCAGTGATGTGTGGCTAAAATGAAGTGCATCCAAAAACAAACTGGATGTGGAAATGACAAAGTGAGGCCATGGAAAACTACAAATAACTGAGGTCTGCAGCATAAACATTAGCCATTGAATATTCATTTTGAATTTAAATCATCTTTTTTTCATCATTTTATTAATGCACACTAAATGAAGGATTTTTGTAGAACAGCAGCTGCTCTGTACAATGTCTGATAAACAAATATGACCTAATGAAGCAGCAAGCAGTTCTAGTCTTTCTTTGCAAATCAGGAACACATGTTAGACACATGAACACACAAACACACACCCATGTTAGACCACACTGATGACACACAAGCCAACAAGAACACAGATTCTCAGGCTTTTTGTCATGTGTATAGACGCAACTCGGTGAACACACAGGCGCCTGAGGAAGTGGGAACCTCTCACTTTAGTTTCACACTAATTTTCTTTCATGTATTACTCCTTTCATTTGCCCTTTTTTTAATTGCTTGTATTTTGTATTTATTATTGAATTTCAGATGTTTGCTACCATGACAAAGGTGTTGTCATCCTAAGCCAGCTGCCTTTAAGATAGTAAAGCCGCTGTTTGTAACACTCTTACATCCACATCCGCACACGCATAACACATGACACAATTCCACCACAGGAAAAGCCCTGAGCCAGAACAGGCAGGAAAACTCTGGAAAACCAGGATACAATTTGGCACTTATGGAGCCTAAACGATTTCCTCCTGGGCGTTGGGCTCCGTCCTACTGGGAAAAGCCAAAAGACCGGCAGAGAAAATTACATCCGGGAAAATGTTTATGCAGCACACTCGGCTCCCTCGCTTTTGCCCCGCAAATGAGTGATTATTCATCTACTCTTAACCTCTGAGAAAGAGGGGGGTGATGGAGAGCGGGAGATTCTTTCCATCATTAGCCTTTGGAAGGGGTGGCTGCTGGCATAGCTTAGCTTTTTTGTCACAATGTGAGCTTCCTATTTGGCAGTGCTGAAGTTATTTGGAGAACACTCTGCAAAATATTTAGCCCACTCTGGTAAATAGCACTGGTTACGTCTGGGAAGGTGTCGGCACAAACAGAGGGACACACACTCACTCACACACTGACCGTCATTCAATGTTTAGCCCACTCCTGTTTAATCTGAGTCTACTCCCACTGGGTCGAGTCATATAGAAACATTATGTTCTTTAACACAGTTGCAAATACAGTGGAGAACATCTGTTTCCCAGAGCCTAAACACAAACACTGTGACAGCACCATTTAATGAATGAACACATAAACAGATATCCAAAAATGCCCTGATTAAAAAATGATGAAGACTTGTATGTCATGACCAAAAAAATCCTAAATAAATGCATGACTAAACATAATTGACCCTTCTTATGACTCCCTGCATTTTAATGGAACACCAGAGCTTCAACACACACAGGTCCGTAAACAGTCGGGGTCCGTCCCATTCAGCCAATGGAAACAGCTGTATAATGTCTTTTGTGGCTATGGGGGAGCACGGTCTAGTCTATGGAAATAACCCTGGTGATGTCATCAGGGTTGAGGACTACAAATTTATAATGCCAGTTCATAACAAAAAGCCTGTGTCATAAACTGGAGGCGGACTGAAAATAACTTGACAAATGTGAAAAATGTGCTCATTTATAAGGCAGAGAGGTATTAATAAAAGCATGCTATCAAACAACATGATAAGGAGTGTAGAATTGAGGGTTTATGGAGCTGTACTTCTTCTAGAGACTTATCTTATCTTGGCCTCTGCTGGTCCAGTTATAAAATTGTTGATCCTTTCTGTTGATCCCTTTATTTCCCTCCCTAATATGGAACAATGTGCAACACTCAGTACATTTACATGATGTTAGAAAAAGGTGAAATATTTAGTAAGTCTGACCAAAACTGGACTTTTAAAATACATGTAAACATGTTTGTCTGGCTGAAATCACACTCAAGTTGAATTTCTTTGACTACTACACCTGGATAATGCTTTTGGGGATTAATTTACTCTTTCATGTATACTCCTTACCTTAGCCTCACTTTAGCCCTACCATTGAACAACCAAGAAAAGTACCATTTCAATCTCTTTAATTGTCATCTATATTTGCCTGTACATTGTGCTGTCCCACTGACAAGGTCCAACGGCGCCTCCACATCCTAACAGCGTGATGCAGTGTCATGTAGTGAGGGTGACAGCTTCACACATTAAACTGATCCCAGTTCAGGAGTAGAATCACCCTTCATTTATTAAATTTCCTGGTCATCAATGTAAGGTTATCACTGACTTGAGATCAGTGGGAAAGCTCAGACATGTTGCGTCACTGACATCATTGGCGTGTGGCCACGCCCTCACCATATCGCTAACCGCTGTCAAAACTAGCTCGTAGCTAACAGAATTTAGGTTGGGAAATTGAAATGTCAAAACTGTTCATTTTCAAATGCCAGCGGACAGAAAATGTGACATGTTGGATAATTTTTCATAAACATCTGAGGAGGAACAGGACAGGGAGGAGCATCCTCCACCTGCCAGAGCGAGTGAGTTTAAATATATTTAAATTTCTTCATGAATCTCTCTCTCTCTCTCTCTCTCTCTCTCGCTCTCGCTCTCGCTCTCGCTCTCTCTCTCATTTTGTGTGTGTGTGTGTGTGAATGAAGTGTGACACATGATTAAAAATGCGCAGGGTTTAGGGGCCAGTGTTTGTGTAATGGCCTGCAGAAAAGGCCGTCCGTCTGTTGCCTCTGTTGTTGCGTGTGAAAAAGGAATCAGTGCAATCATCCTATAGTAATTCTCAACTCGTGTATTATCTCTGGTTGCTGAGAGGGTGGTATTACTTTTCATTCATTCATATTGAAATTTTGACATTGATTTTATCCCCACCAGTGCATGGATTAGTCCCACCTTTATATGGCAAAAAAAAAAAAAGGTCTGCCGTCGCGACTGGTGGGACCTGAACTGACTTAGACTTACTGCTTCTAGTCTCCACATCGGGCATCGGCCTGGAAGTTGAACAGTATAAATTCGTAAAAGAAAGCGGAGGAAAACAAAAGAAGAAGAAGGGAAGAAAACAAAACAAGACGAAGTTACCAAGTAAAGCGCAGAGTACATACGAAATGCACATCGCTGAAGAGTTATCTGTGTTGTCACCATTCAACATACAACCCGTTTGCCGCTTGCTAACTTATTGGGTATGTGATAGATCAACCTGAAGAAGGTCCAGTAGCAACTGGAAAGGAGCATATCTGCACCCACCGTGGTGAAGTAGGACATACATACTGGGACAAGGACAGTAGTCCAATTAAATGGCCTACTGTTTTGAAGCATATTGCCCAGCTTCCCTTGGCTAATTCAGAATGAGAGCGAGAGAGTGATGGGACATGATAAAGACCATGACACTTGTAACTCACTTTAATTCACTGTAACTCAACTCACTTTAAATGCAACATATAAGTGGACTACTTTTTGGGTATTAAGTCAAGTTTTTAGAAGAAATCCTTATAACAGTAAGTCATGCAGATCGTGTAGTTGTCAGTTTCATGATCCTTAGAAGTAAGATACAGCATCTGGTGTGTTGAAGAACACTTGGATACTGAACATTTTTTTCTTTCTCTTATCATATCCATCTTTTCTAAACTCACTTCATCCATTGTCTTGACTCTCTACTTTCCAACTGACCTCTGTTCATATCAGACCCCCTATCTATTCACAGTACACCATTAGCTCCTTTCCTCCTTCACCTCCTTGTACCTACTTTCTTCATGGCTCCTATTTCTTGCCTCTCTCTCACCATGTTGGCTTTCTGCACCTCACCCTGTTACAGTGACACCGTGTCGAGTCAGAACATACTGTGGTTACTAATACCGTATGTTAGAGAAAATTCTGATTGTCTGACACAATAAGAAGAGTTGAATTACGTCTTCTTTTATCTCTAAATACTCCCAAATGTGATGATTGATTTCAATTCACTCTTATTTGGTAGACATTGCAGTACAACAGCTTCGAGGGATCAGCACTGGCAGAACAACAAGCACGAATAATAGAGAGCAGAAATGAGCGAAAATGCTTCTGAATCACTCCAAACAGATTTAAATCCAAGTGACCTGCCAGTTCACTTGTAGCTATTTCCATTCAACTGTCAAGCACTTTGTGAGCCAAATCTTTTTCTCTGTAAATAAAATGTCATCTCTGTGCGTTTATGTCTGCGGAAACTTCTCAAACATCAAAACAAGCTAGTTAACATCAATGTGGTGAGCTCGATTAAACCACAATGTGACAGTTATGATGCAGAGGTATATGGAATGATCTGATGGTGAATTGGATATTGTGTGTTTTGAATTTAGAAACCATGGTTAACTCCTAGTATTTTTTTAAAGAGCCACCTACTTCACCTGCAGGTACAGCTTGGAAGCAAAACTACAACATTAATTTCCAATTTTACATTCAAGTGTAAAAGTAGAAGCAGCAGGGTATGGAGGCCAAGTGGTTGCTGATCATTTTGTTTTGACCCTTTTTTCACCATCACAGTTAGCTCAGTGTGCCGTACATTTTCTCATGATCACGATTAATTTACCAAGAAAACATTTTTGCATGTGACATAATAGGCACGTTTATGTAAAACACCAGTCACTGTTCTCATTTAGACCTTGACAGAAAGTTGCATTTGAAAAGAGAGCAGATCAGTTATGTAAGATGATGAAGTAAGTAGCTCTACTTTACAGACTGCACTGATATTACAGTGATGACCCTCATTTGTTATCCCTGAGACAGCTGGATCAGTCGCTGTGTGTGCTATGATGACTTGAGATATTTAGGTCAAAGTGACTGGCCAAAAAATGAATATTCATAATTACAGCACTTTTTTAGCTTCGGCTATAAGGAAAATATGCATTACAAAATGTTCCACTGATTACACATTTGTTTATTAGTGGATGTTTTTTATAATATTTATATTTTAGGATCACATAAAACGTAGTGCTTCAAACGATCAATGTTTTTATTTGTGATTAATTGCTGAATTTCAATAGTTAATTGTGATTAATCACATTTTTATCGCATGTTTACAAATCCATTATTTTGCATTTCAAAACATTATTTCAAGTCCATAACAAGGTAAAACAATTCTTATTAGATTGTTTTGATTGGAAATCAAATGACAGCATTTGTTGACTGATGTTGGCTTGTCTGCAGTCAGTTTCCTCCCATTTCACAGCACTGTAGTTAACTCCTTCCATTTAGTTTCATCCACAGGTCTGTGGAGATTCACACACTCCAAAATAGTGCTTTGCTGATATTGGTGATACTGTTACCCTCTGACATCAGTCTGATCAGCTGCATCTGTGTGTTCAGCTTGTAGGTTGCAGCGATTTCCAGACTGTTTAAGGACCCCAATATGCAAAAATACCCAAATACAATAGGTCGGAGTAACCTAACCGGAGAAAAAACGACATTATTTTCACCCCAAACTGCATTGGACATCCATAAACAAGCTCGCATGGTTGCTCCACTGGATTCTTTAGTCTTCTAGTTCCATTTGATGCCAGTATCATCTAGCTTTAAAACTCAGCCCAATACAGCCTCGTAAAGACAGGAATGTGGGCTGAGATTGCCAAAGAAAATCAATGCATTATGTTGGAACTTAAATTGCGTCGCAATTAATATGTTAATGCTGACAGCCCTAATAGAAATCTATAATTTGGTCAAAGGAGTAATTATATTAGCGACTCGATAAAAATTGAAAGCTTCAAAAATATCAAAAACATTTTTAAAAAAAGTTGAAAAAATAAAATGAGCAAAGAGGTGACTGTCAGTGTTCAGAGATGGTATACTTCTGTACATATGTGACATCAGTGGCATTGCACAAACCAGCTATGTAGATATTAATCTATTTATATTCCGTGCCTGTTCCCGACTCTGGCTGTTAAGAAAAAACAGTAAATAGATAATGTATGTATATGTATTTAGCAGTGGCACAGCGCCACTCCTGAATACATGCAGAGAACATGGTCTTAAACAATTTGGCTGCGGGGCCTTTGTCAAAGTTACTCATACCTTAAGAGAAATAAGTGAACATTACACCAAATTATTATACTGACAATAACACTGACAATACAAGCACCCCTTTCCCTCACTGTGATACATTGTTTACAAAATAAAGCGGTTATTGCGTCATATTTAATATGTAGAGTGGAAATGCCACCGTGCCAAACTGAACAGCACAACAACACATGGGAGCCCCTACGAGGATCACATTTTTTACTGAATTTGTGTTTGTAATGGGTCAACTTTGTAACAGTAACATACTGAATATGTTGAATTAAGAGGAAACATTGGAACTTAATTTTTCATTTTCATGCCTCATTTTTCATGAATCAGGATACATGGTCTGGCTATTTGTCAAGATCCCATCTGCTTTATGAAAGCAGTTTACAATTTTGCTGACAGCCAACCATCCAGCCTTACTGTTAGTTCTGATCTTAGCACACAGTGTGAACGCAGCATAAACCACCTTCCCTCTTCCTCCCCATCAACTCATCCACACTGTTAACTCATCCCAGGAGGCTTGAGGTGTTGGGTCACTTACTGTAAGGAGGAGGGAGAGAGCAAATGATGGATGGATGCACGGGAGGAAGGAGGGACGGAGGGGTGGGTGGGAGTCGTGGGAACTGGCAGGCATGACTTCGCTTTTGTTTTCTTTTAACAGCTCATTCGCACATCACATGTTCAGATGCAGGCAAAAGCAATTTCTCCTCTCCGTCCTCCCCTCTTCCTCCCTTGGCCTTTGAATAATTCTCCAGCTGGGCCCGGTTTTGCTTATGCCGTGTCAGAGTGTCTGTTTGCATGGTTATGTCTATGTCTGCTCTGTGCGTATGTGAGTGTTTGTGGTACACACACACATGCAACAGCCCCAGGACCTTGACCAATTCCCAGTGGAAAAGCATGGCGTCTCTCTCCGTCAGAACATCTGGAAGTGGGCATTTTGCAGTCGGCAGTCGCTGCACTCTGACTTGATTATATTATCTTGTAGGGGCGTGTGTGTGGGTGTGTGTGTTTGCTTTTGACTGGTGTGTGCATACAAACACACAAGTCGCACATTTTGGATTTATACACACACCTAGATGAAAAACTAATAACTTGCATGTACAAGTGACTTTCAAGCTCTGTGAGTATGGGTGAAGAATGCCTTTTCAGATGTATATGTGTGTGTATGTGTGTGTGTGCACGCACACACACACACACACACACACACACACATGTGAAGGGGTCAAGTGGTGATTGCTGATGTTGTCTGCTTTAAACACATGTTTAGCCAGGGCCCACTCAAACGTTTGGCAACCATTAGACAACTTCCTCCCTATCTTCCGGAGTCAGCTCTCTATGGATTTGTGTGTGTGTGTGTGTGTGTGTGTGTGTGTGTGTGTGTGTGTGTATGTATAAATTTGCAGGTGTGGACACATGCTGGAATGTGTGCAACCAACACAGATTTTTAACATGCAGTGAGAATTGTTTAACTAACGCACACTAGTGTCTTTTTTACACACACACACACACACACACAGACACACACACACACTTATGAAGCTCACTCAGACATCTCTCTCAGAGCTTTGTTTTGCTACAGGATCAGCACAACTGTGAACTTTACATGCAACTGTGGCCTCAGAGCTACACAGACACACACACACACGTACACACACTCACGCGCGCGCACACACACACACACACACCGATGCACAGACACCTAAGGGCCTCGGCCGGTCATCAGGAAATGAAAGGATCATTTAGCTTAGAGGGAGATGAGAGGATTGAGGAAGAGAAGAGGTGGAGGAAGAAGAGGAGTGTCTGTAGTTTGATGCAGATTCCTGCAACAGAGACAGTGTGATTCACCAAAAGGAAAACACAACAGATGAGAGAAAAACCTTCCTTGGAGCCTCATTTTTTCTGAGGCTTTACACTTAGCACATGCGCACACACTCAAACACACGCACTCTCAGAGGAGACTTGTTATTCCTGCAGAGGGTGACTGCTGGTCATGGGATTCCTGGAATAGGATAGCTCCTAGATAGTGTATTCCAGTCAAGGAAAATCAGGAAATTTAATTATTTTGCCAGGGAAGTTAGGACATTTTCTGTGAAATTAGCAAATAGGTATGAAGCACAGTGGCCTGTAGTTTATTCAGCGTAAGTATTATTTATTTATTTATTTTTGCCTTTTGTACCAAACCTAATGCAAATGAAGTTCAACCTTACATATGTAATTCAAAGGGGTATTCTAGGGATTTTTCAAAAATATATGAATAAAAATCTACTGTCTGTAGTTTGGGTAGAGACATTTTTTTCCATAAAGCACCTTGTAATATTTCATTAGACCATCCTTAACTAGTAAATGTCCATGTCTTTCAATCCAATTGTGACTTGTAAATGTGTAGTCCCTAAACACACCTGTTTTGATGCAGTGAAGTCAGACTGTTTTATGGGTAAAAAGGTGGAGTACAAAGTCCAAAGCAACAAATCTAACATTACATCCTGCTGGATTGTGTTGTTTCAATGACAAATAATAAGTGAGAACTGTGATGCCAGCTCCACCAATCTCATTTTACGCTTGTTCTATTCTACCAAACAAACAGATTTACCATATTATTATCAAAAACCATTGGCTAGACCTTCTTGCAATATTTAATAACTATTTACATAAGCTTTATGTATATAGCAGTTTTTAAAACACACAGTAAGTACTTTGAACACACACAATACCAATATAAATGTCTCAATGGATAAAAGGCTGAGGTTGAGGACTGGAGGGGTTGAGAACAGGAATAAGTAGCAAGGTGATCAGAGATTATGGAGGGATACTAGATCAGGGGTTATGTTGGACCAACAGCTAGTTCTTGTTATAGCCTGGCAGCTACATTTTGAACCAACTGTAAATGATTTAGAGCAGCTTGACAGAGGCACTTGTGAAAGGAATTACAATAATATAGAGGGGAGAAAATGGAAGTGTGAATTAATAGTTCAGGATCCCTAGAAGACAGCATTCTTCCGATGTTTGTGATATTTCTTAGCTAAAGGAAACAGGACTGCAAAAACTTAGGGACATGATGTCATATGCTGGTCCGAGGTGGTACCAAGATTCTTAGCGATAGGTTTAATTTTTGAGTAAAGTTGACCAATAAATCGATTAGTTGCTGTGGCAACATTATCAGGACCAATAAAGATAATTTCGGTTGATTCATGGTCTAATTTGAAAATGAAAAGAAATCAAATCTTTGGTGGCAGCTAAGCAATGATGGAGGGAGGACAGTTGATTCACGTTATTGGGTTTGGCAGAAAAATAAATGTGCATCATCGGCATAACCATAGACTATATATAGAGGTGAACAACGTGCCCCCACTTACCCCTATTGTGCTTTTGTGAGGCTAAAATATCCAGAATATGGGTGCTGCCATCTTGCACTGGTTATGCCATTGAGAGGTGGAGTCTATGCAGTAGCAAAATCTGCGATGAGGGAGTTCCCGCCAAAACACCCATTGAAATGTGAGCACATGGATTGGCTGTCACAGCTGGCAGTCATGTCAAGAAAATCCCCTTTTTGGATATTTTTATAAAATAACTTTTATAGAACTACCTTCTATACAAGAATCTTTGGGAAAATGTATTTGGTGTGCACTTTGAGTTTTAGTTTGGCCTATGTTCCATTTACTAACATGGCTTTATGGCCAATGCTGCAGACAGACACCAGGGGGAGATCTAGATTGAAACTGGGAGCCAAATAGGGTGCACAACTGCACCTAAAAATGCCAATTTTAAAGTCTTGCCTAAAAATTTCTTTACTTTCTCTATGCTCAATGCTCTACCATTGTGTCAGTTTAAACCTCTGTCTCTGCAGAAGTGACTGTCATGTGTTGTTTTCTGTGGTTATGCTTCATTGTTTCAAAGGTATATTTATACTAAAAGTGGAATGTTTTTTCAGCCGAGAACAAAAATATCCATTTATTCTGTCTTGGTCCATTCTTCTTCTTGTTCTTGTTCTTCTTTTTTTTCTTCTTCTTATTATATCATTATTATTAATTACATTGTGGAAGGCACTAAGGGTACATCAAAAATCATACGTTTATGCCCAGAGACAAATTTAATCTTATTCAAGAGCAATTCAGAGACATGTAAACGACAATATTCCCCCTTCAGTCCATCCCCTGGGTAGTAATGAACATTGTACACTCAAGGGCCGTTAGGCTTTTAGTGTCAGAAAAAGTGTTAGAAAAAGCTCAGCTCTAATATGATTGTAATGATGGTGGCATGATGTAAAAGTCAAATCAGTGTGTGAGTGGAGCTGCAGTCAGGCAATACTGTGGTGTGCCTTGGCAGAGGGCACAGAGAGGACATGGACAGATCCCTACGGGCATCAGAGCCACATGTGTCTCTGCTAACATTCGCCTCACACACCTGGTGTTGAGCGTGCCTGTGTGTGTGTGTGTGTGTGTGTGTGTGTGTGTGTGTGTGTGTGTGTGTACCTTTTCATGCCCTATTTAGCCCATCTCTGTGTGAAGCAGCGCCAAGTGTAAGCAAGTTTATTTGTCACACTAGCAGTGGCCTGGTATGAAGCAGAGGAAGGCTGCGCACATTATTCATGTGTCTGACTGCAGAAACAAGGCTGGGCGTGTGTGTGTGTGTGTGTGTGTGTGTGTGTGTGTGTGTGTGTGTATATGTGTGTGTACACACATGTACTTGGGTGTTCTTTCGTCACTCTGTTTTTCCGTGTGTGTTTACACTTTTGCCTACGTGTTTGTACTTTACTCGTGTGAAAAGTATGTGTGCATATATATATATTTGTGTGATTGTGTTTTTTAGCTATAAACGTGCGTGTCCATTTGTGTGTTTACACAGAGACAACATGTGTCACGCTTACATGATATGTTTATGCATGTGTGTTTACACTCATCCTGATATGTGTGAATATGTGTGTATCTTTGTGCACCTACGCATACATGAATTTCTGTGTATGTGTGTAAGCGTGTGTGTGTGTGTGTGTGTGCGCGCGCACACACGCGTGTGTGTGTGTGTGTGTGTGTGAGCCCCAGGTGCGCCAGTCTAGCAGCTCCACATTAGCTCTATAACCAAGCTAGTTTGACACCTTCATATCCAGACTAGCATTCAGCTGCTGGCTCTGGCACATCCAGGACCAGCTCGACCCCATGTGAACGCTCTGTCGCCTTCACTCATGCTCACTTAGGTGTGTGTGTGTGTGTGTGAGAGAGAGAGAGAGAGAGAGAGAGAGAGAGAGAGAGAGAGAGAGAGAGAGAGAGAGAGAAAGAGACAGACTATGAGTGTTTATGTAACTGCGTGTGCTCACACCTTTTTCATGCAATTTATTTGATTCCTGTTGTCTCGGTGTATTGAGGCTGCTCCTATAAGTGGTTCTGAGGATACAAAAATGTGTTAGGCTTTTTACACCTTGTTCAGCTGTGTGCGTGTGCGTGTGTGTGTGTGTGTATGTGTGTCACAGACAAAAAGCATGTGCAAACATGCTTGTTTGTACATATGTGTGCAAGCTACACATACACACATTTATTGTTCTGTGTCTGTGTGCAGCAGCTCTCTGTGCAGTGTCCATAGTCACCCAGTCAGCAATGCCTGCTAATCTGCTACTACTGCAGTCTGTGTGTGTGTGTGTGTGTGTGTGTGAGAGAGAGAGAGAGAGAGAGAGAGAGAGAGAGAGAGGGAGAGAGAGAGAAAGAGAAAAACTGTGTAAATGTGAGCATAAAGATTTTTGAACTGTGTGTTTATGGCAATGGAACATTTGACAGCCAACGTGAATGAGACTAGAGTTCAGAATGGGAAAGAATTAGAGAGGATGCTGCTGTCTGGTGCTGCATTGGGAGTTAATATCTATCAGTCCATTAATAAATATGTCATATCTATACATGCTGGACTTACATTTTCAGTAAATAAGTCTTTAATGAATTAGGTGCAAAGCGCTCACTTTTTTTTTAGTTTACTTAAGCTTAAAAAAAAGAGATTTGTTTTCTTTCCAATAGCCTGACCTTGAAGGTGGAAGGTAGAAGAAGAAGGTAGAAGGTAGGTTGATTAGTCATTATTAGTCATGAGCCAACCAGTCAGCGCACATTTTCGGCACAACCTGTCAGGCTTTCCAGGACCCATCGGGACCCATCGGGACCCGGGACCCATTGGGACCCATCGAGAACCATTGGATTCGGGTCGAGATTGAGAACCCACTCACATAAAAAGCATACACGTAACAGAGCTCCCTCTCTTTACATTTCCATTTTATTAGGTTCTTTGTCAAGAGAAGGACACACACACACACACACACACACACACACACACACACACACACACACATACGCACGCTGATGGCGATCATTAGAGTGTATAGACTGCCTCCAGAAAGCAAGGGCCTTTTAGCTGAAACCATGGTTTTCTTTTTCTCCCTGTCTCATTGTTTTCTTGATTTCCTTTTTTTTCCTTCACTATCCCTGCAGGCTGGGCCAGAGGCTGTAGGAGTGCCACTTTGCCAACACTGCCAGAAATAGCACAGGAGCCTGTTTGTTATCATTCTGGTGACATAGATTTGAAAACTACATTTTAGCTGATATTTAATGAAAATATTCAGTACCTTATCTTCATACCCAACATGAATAATGCATAGTATTTGTTTCTCCCAGCATTGTTTTGATGTCCGGATGTATATAAGTATATAAGTATGTATGTGTATATATATATATATATATATATATATATATAGTGTAGTGACAAAAACTCCCATGGCTCCTACAATAAGATAAAGCAACATTTTGCCTTTTTAGATCCAGTGGATTTTGGATGTAACAGAAAGGTTGACAGGGTCTATATTGTAGGTTTTGAGATTTTTTTTTTAAAATGTTGTAGCTCTGACAGTAAATCCCCCATTTGTTAATACTCTAAAACACTGCAGGTAATGATGTAATTTAAAGAGTGCAAGTCATTTTTTTATTGTCATTGCATAAAACAACGAAACATAGGAGCATCTCACAGTAAGTGAAAACATGTAACACAAAAAAACAAAACATTACACAGCACGTTAATTAATTTAATTTAAGAGCAAGTGGCAGGGGCAGTGGATGGGTCCAACAAACCTTGGTCATTCATGCAGGAGTCCGGTGTTCACTTCTTGTTTGTTTGTTTTTCTACACCTTAAAATGTGCCTCCTTCGCCTAATCTAACCATCCAGCATGTGCATTAGGTGACATCCCAGCATTGGTTACCATGTGCTGTTGTTGCCTAAACATAATCATGTGCAGCATCATCCCACCATGTGCTTTTGTTGACATCATAGTAGGGCCATCATGGAACGCAAATAGCAGATGCAGAAGGATATGTAGAGTGTAATATGTAGACGCGGGAGTCCACTGCAGAGCAGCATCATGTGACAAGTTAGGATGGCAACATGTTGACAGATCACTGTATTTGCAGTAAATGTTGTAGTAAATAGGTGAAAATTTAAGCATGGAGTAGGTTTGTAACTGTGATAGATATTTACCACAGAGTGTAAAGGTAAGAACTTCACAGTCTGAGTAGTAAAAAAAAAAAAACAACAACTGAGTTTTCTTGTAGACAAGGTCAGACAAGTGATCTTTCTGCTTGGACTTCTGATATGAAATGTCCAAATTGAGGGCTGCATGTGGAGGGTGACCCATTCATGTTGGACAAAGCGACACAGGCTGATCTCAGATTTAGATAGCATCGCTAGACCCATGCTGTATGGTTTATCTATCTGGCTCAGTTATGTGACTGTGTGTGTGTGTGTGTGTGTGTGTGCGTGTGCATTTGCAACTGCTCCTTGGGCATTCGCCTGCCTTGTTAACACCTTTTAACATGCAACACCAATTAACCCTTACCCCCTGGCTACACACACACACACAGACACACACACACACACACACACACAAACATTTTTCAGTCACACCTCAACAAAAACTGTATCAACTCCAGTGAGCCAGAGGATGATTTGCTCATTTTTTCCCTCAGTTTACATCAGGATTTGAAAAGTAAATTTGGGGGAATAATGCACTAGTAACAGCAGCAGAGTAGACATTGCCTCTCTAGACAGTTGTCTTGTAAATCCAGTTGTTTGTAATACCATATCTTTCTTAATTTTCATATTTAAGTGCCACCAGGATTGAGATGTCTCACTGTGATTTTATGTCTAAAAATAAGTTTTAAATTATTTCATCATGGTGATTTAAAAAGAAAAATTACCAGATATGTGATGGGATCACTCCAGCTGCGATACAGCAATCTGCCATGTGGGGTGCATAATGGGTGTCAATGGCCCTTTTGTTACATACAACATAAGCACCCTTTTGCCCTTTAATTCCCTTCTTCCTACCCCCCTACTTCCATCACCCTTGCTAAAGCTACACCTATTTTCACACTCCGCGTTCATTTTGATATGAACTACATGCCTGTGAAGTTTCCTGCATGCATCTTGGATGATTGTCCACTATCAAGTTGATAAAGTCTGTTCATAGTCAGACAGACAGACCGAAAGACAGATGGACATAAAAAAAATGACGAAATACTCGAAACGGCGTCTGTCGCTGCAAACATTGTCTCCAGGACCACATTTTGCCATGATGACACACAGGTTGACAAGGTGAAAACAAAACCAGCTGCTGTGATGTTGTCACGGCTAGTAACAAGGTCTTAGGGAAAACTAACAATTGTTATGCCTCTGTGCTAGCAATAGCTGTGGCGTAGGCTTTCTGTTTTTGGTTGCCTTTCTGTCTGCCTGTCTGCCTGCCCCATTCTCGTGAACAGGATATCTCCAAAACAGCTTGAGGGATTTCTTTTATCTTGGCACAAACATCCACTTGGACTGAAGGGTGAACATGAAGTGATTGGAACTTGGTGGTCAAAGACAAACCTTGTCTCATTCTCGTGAACGCAACATTCCAAGAAGGCCTTGAGGATATTTCCTCAAATTTGGCACAAACATCCACTTTGACTCAAAGATGAATTGATTAAGTTTTGGTAGTTAAAGGCTGAGCTCACCGTGACCTCACAAAACATGTTTTTGACCATAACTCAAGAATTCATACTCTAATTATAAGAAAAATTCCACACAGATATCTTTTCGAGGTAACAATGATGTGATTTTTTTTTTTTTTTATCCAAAAGGTCGAAAGTCAACTTTTCACTAAGACATCATAATGTTCTGCTCCACAGCGGAGGTGTGTGAATGGCTCTTATTAGCATTTGAATGACGCTCGCGTCTGACCTGGCCCCTCGCATTATTACTATAATAATAATAATTATTATTATTATTATTACTGTTGTTATTTTATTAGTAGTATTAGTATATTAACATTATTTTTTTTATTATTATTATTGTTATACAGTTACTGAAGACTACATCTGTCACAATATCAGTTGAGAAAAAAGACACATTTGCCAGGAACATTAGTTTATTTAAAAAAAAACAAAAGAACAAAAATAAGCAACAGAGCAGAGTTGTTCTTATTACAAGAGATGCTTGAAATGTGTCTTTGCTGCTTTTGGGTCGCATGCAGTCAGTGCCGGTCAGAATGAAGGCGGCCCAATATGCAGCCGTTTGTGGTGTGTTGCTACATATTTTTGGGTTCCCTTCCCGTCTCTCCTAAGGAAGAGAGCTCTTGGCTTCTAAAGGATGGTGGCCTCACAATCCGCAGCTTACCCGTCAGCCGTGTCGTCATCCTCATCTAATATCATGTCTATTGTAGATCCTCTCCAAACATCCATTTCTTCTTTGGCTAATACAACTTCCAGCAGCTGAAAACACAAGTAGTACAATTAGTACTGTTCTGTGGTGTTAATGCATCACAGATTTTATGGCCGGTAGACATTTTGATCTTATGCAGCACAGTGCATTCAGCTTTTTTCTTGAAATCTTACCCTTGGATTGGGTCATATCCCCTGTCATTTCCCTCAGTTTTGGAGACCTTGTTTCCCATAATATACCAAAAACAACATTAAAGTTACTTTGATAAACAAATATCTGGGCTTGAACAGGCGCATAGTCAGTGTAGCACATTACACATTTATATTCTTGAATTTTAACATTTAATTCACTTAGAGTCACTAACCTAATATCTCCTCACTTGTCGCTGTCCTGCCTGTCCTCCTCCTGCTGCATCAGCTGTTTGTGAAGATGATTAGCTGCAGTGTCGCAAGGCCACTCGTTCAAAAAAAAAAGATTCTAGCGCCTCTTCAACTGTTCACCGTCATTTTGCCATCTTGGTCTTGCTTTATGCTGAGCTCTGTCTCTTGCTGCTCTGTTATTTTGGGAATGTTTCCATGTAAACAATCACACGTACTTTGTCTTGTTTTCCCTCCGTGTGTGTTCAAATTATGAAACTAATGTTGATTGCTGGAGAAAATGAACAGCCACACATGGACATTGAAATTTTCATCCAATCAGGACACAGGAGGCAGGACAAAGCCTTTTCAGCCGTTACTGTTTGGCTCAGAGTGCTGAACAACTGGTGTTTCCCTGGCGAATCAATGCGCAGAAAGCGATGATGTAACCACGCTCACTGCGGAGTCTCTGGATGTCTAAACAGGGCATGTGTGATATCAGTGGAAAGCTTATATTCCATTTTACATGACTTTTTAAAGCAATTTGACAGGGGCAAATTTAGTTTTTTGGGGGGCCTGGTGCCCCAGCCTAACCGCCCTGCTTTGATTTCACCCATTCTTTAAGTCGGAATGATGGTGGGCTGTTAGCAGCTGTAGAGGAAGTTCTACAATTCTACAATTTCATTTAGCAGACGCTTTTATCCAAAGCGACGTACAACACAAGGCAAGAATTTAGACTTAAAGTTATGCTGTGCTCTTACTAATACAGACAGTTGCAGGAAATTTGTTATAAATTACATTTACACATTGACACAGTTTGGGTGTATGTACCTATACCTACGTACCCAATTAGACTAAATTTACTGTTTTGTGCATCTTTTTCTATGAACACACTTACTTACACGCGCACACATTGCAGCTAAGAGTTTTTACTAGGCCCCACTTTTGTGCCAAGGTAGTGGGCTGACTGAAATGAATGAGTGTGCTGTGTTTATTGTCATTCTGAACACAGCCTCTCACTCATGACAGTGTTAACAGTTTTCCCCACATTGATATGATTTTCAGTGAAGCCTGGTGGAAGGTCTTTTAACATCTCTTCACTGAAGCAGGCATAAGGCAAACCGACCTTCATGGCTAAACCTCATTGTTCATGTGACCCTGCTTGTGTGAATAGACTGCTCACTCTTGGCTGTGTCTGCTCTTTGTCAATCCACAATCTTGAGTCCTCCAGTATTCTGTTTGTGTGTCTTTGTGTGTGCATGTCAGTCATATTTTAGGGCATCTAAAGCAAGTCAGCAGGGTCAGTTGGTTGCCCCACCTCACACCCTTAATAGACATTGGGTCCGACACAACACACACACACACACACCACCCTTTCACTGTCCCTCACTGGAAGACATATGGAGCATGACTAATGGCTCCATAAAGACACACATAGACACACTGTAGATACATTTTTGTCCAGCAGCCACCATTGTGTTAATGGTGTTAGCCCGAAAAGCCTTTTTTTTTTGCAACAGATGTGCCTCCATGCTTCCAGAACCTCATTTGACCTAAATACCGTGTCAAATCACAAACACACAAACGCACACACCCACTGTCTTATGTCAGTGGCAATGCACTGCTCTCACACAGTGTTCATTCTAAGTGAAAAGAAAACAAACCAGTCATATTTGATATGTATCAGATGTTATGTATATATTATGATATATAATGATTTATATGCCATATGGTACATTTCATTTTACAGATTTTTTTTATAAAAAGATAATAATTGGCTAATTTTTTTTATCCTTTTCATCATTATTTTTAATACACATTTACAATTTGTGAATTGATACCAGGCTCTTTTAATAGATTTAATGCAAGCCAAGGCATATTTTAGTGCAAGACTGGATAGAGATGCAGAGCTATTCTCAACACACACGTACACATACCCACACATACACACAAAACTCCACACTGTCCAACAGACACATAGACATCACATGTTGGATGGAAATGTCCACAGCTCCTGTCTGTAGTGGAGCTTTTAGTGCCTGCCTGCCTGTCTGTCTGTCTTTCTGTCTGTCTCTCTGTGGCTGTGTGTGTGAGTGTGTGTTTGTGTGAATGGCCCATCAGGGCACCAGTCCAGGAGCCAGGCGTCTGGGCTCTCGTCAGCCCACATCACTGTCAGAGAGTCGTTAATGAGGGGCACATTTACTGCTACATTAGGGAAAATGTCACTACGCACACACTACACACACACACACACACACACACACACACACACACTCCTCATGGCTGTGTTACCAGTTCTTTATTCAAACTTAACAATGGATAAAACTGTCAGCAATTTCCAAGATATATATGAGTTTGTCATGAACAAGTAACCAAAAGAGGAACTCAAATGCAGGACACATGAGACCAGTCCTCAAAGGCAAAAATCAGGGTTTAATCAGTCCAAGGTTCAGTCCACAGCAAGGCAATCAACACAGGCAGAGGTATCCAAAACGTCAGGCAAAAAGCAGAGTCAAAAAACTATCGAGGTCGATACGAGAAGGCTATGAATACAAAAGAATGCTGGAACGTGACTACGAGGTACAACGAACTGGCGACAAGACAGTGAGAGACATGAGGTTAAATACAAGAGGTATGAGGGTGATGGGAAACAGGCGGGGATGAACAGTCAGGAGGCAGGTGTGACAAGACGGGGCAGGACAGACAGGAACACATCTGAAACAGAGACAGGGGTTACTGATTTCAGCAGTGGAGTTAATACACAAACATAAGAACCATTAATTACGCTTAAGAAATGTAAATATCACTTGTGGATTTTTTCTTCACGTGTATATTCTTCATATATTTATATATATATATATATATATATATATATATATATATATATATATATATATATATATATATATATATATGTTTGGGTACCCCCACAGCATTCTATGGAAGATTGTGCTCACGCTGCAACAAAATTATTTTTTTTAGATTAATTAATTGATTTAGCTGTTTTGTCAATAAAATGTCAGAACATAGGTAAAGATGACCTTTTATAAATTCTAAATTTGCCCAAGTTGAAATGATCACATTACTTGTTTTGTCTGAGCAATACTCTGAAACATGTATTCAGGTACAACAGGTATTCAGTTCTACTATCATTGCAGACTAATATCCCACATTTGAGCCTGTAAATATCAATGCATTTGTGGGACTTAAATTTGAATGTTTCTGACATAAACACTGCTTCCTAAATTTTTGCTCACTGGTACAATCATTCATTACAGTAATATAATGTATTATACATATAAACATGTTTTCATAATTAAAAACAAGAAGAAGATGAAAGAAATGCCAAAAATGTTGAAAGTGGCCCAAACACAAACAGCAGCACAATAATTTTCCTAAATAAAGTAGTCTGAAACTGGAAACATCAAATGAGAAAAATGTAATCACAAAATAAGTTAATTAGCAGACCTCATGAGACATGCAATGCTTACTTATTCTGTTGTGCAATATTATACAACGAAGTCGAGAGGTATTCAGTGAGTGCTGATATATGAGATATATGATATATGATATATGATATAGGAGTACAAAGGAGTACACTGGGACTGTTAACATTTAACTCTGCATGTATCACTCCACTTCACAGCTGTTCAAAATCCGTTAATTAGAGTAAAAGTGAAAGTAGGATATGTTTTAAAAGTGAGATATGTTTATAGTATGGTGTAAGCACAGGTTCAAACAGCTAGTTGGCGCTGTTCAGGTAACTGTCAGTTGGTCAGGTTGAGGGAGGAGAGAAGAAGAGAGGAGAGGAGTGATGGGCGAGCAAGAAAGGACAGAATTTTGAAGTGTGGCTTGATCTGACTGTACATGCACTGGAGTTACTAAAAGTTTATGAGGAAGCCCAGGAGGGGCAGCTGTGACGAACGGGTTTTGGTAAATGTTCGTTCTCTGGGAGTTAACCAGCTGTTACATATGTTACAAGGATGCAGTGAGACAGGGACACACTCGTCTGACACTATCCACAGCCTGCGAGACACCAACACACACACGCTGTCTGATATAAGGTGACGGAGATCACGACAGTGAGTGGATACACGCTGTAGAGACGATCTGTCTGATCAAACAACTCATCGGAATCTCACAGGCTGCCAAAGTGTCTGTTAACAGACTCTGATTTCACTGAAAACACAGAGATAAATGTTCATGATACTATATAAATAATATAATAAAATAAAATAATATGATAAACTATAAAAAATAAAAAAACAAACAAATCACAATCTGTTGTCGCTTGTTACTATTAACAAATAAAGGACGCTTGTAGAACTGTTGTATAAAAGCAATATCACACTCGAGGTCGTGTGTTGTGCTGTATGAGCATAACATCACGACCTCAAGTGTGATACTGCTTAAATATACATTCCTACCTGTTCTGCATAAGGCCTGTCAACAAAATAAAAGTAAATATTATAAATATATCAGATATTCTAAATGTGCAACCACAGTGTAGTGTTCTGAAAGAGTTACAGAGAGAGAGAGAAAGAGAGAGAAAGAGGGATCTCTGGTCTTACAGTATCGTATTCATTTTGTAATGTGTAGGCATTTAGATCTTTCAAGAGATGATTGTCAAAATGAAGGCCTACCAATACAACAGTTATGTCATATTGGTTTGTCTTCTCATGGACATTATGTGCAAAAATATTTTGTGGTTATTATTGTTATTAGTAGCAGTAGTATTTTTTTTATTATAATAATAATTATTTTTTTGAAATATCCTGATATGGTTCAAACCTGTGGTTTTTCAAAAGGGATTATTTCTACATTTCTGACCAATTTTAATGAGAGAGCTTGATTTTTGTATCCAAGACAACTTAAGCTGATATCTGATGAGCTGTGGAACACTACAAAACATCATTGCAGTTTGCAAATGAGTTTGTACGCCTCTGTGTGTCTGAAAGTAAGGAAGAGAGCTGATGTGAAAAGATTGGCTGAAAAGAGACAAGAGGTCACTGCCGAGGTCCAAGACTTGAGTCCATTCTGCTCATCTAAGTGTTCGTGGTGTGTGCGTGTGTGTGATATTGTGTGTGCATACTTGACAGTTTACTAACCCAAATGCTGTCAGAGTGTTGTGTTACTCTCACGCCTCTGTCACTGTGACTCACCCTATGTGTGAGGATGTGCCTGTGTGAGGATATGTCTGTATGTGTGTCTTACTCATTGACTGGTGAGAGCCCTGAGTACATTGACATGACATTTGTCTCTGCCTTACTCTCCAGTGTGACTTTATACATTGCAATCTCTACATGTGCTCCTTTTTTCTGTTTCTCACATTTTTTTCCCCAAAAAATATTGGAACCAGATGTAATGGATACTACAGTCAAATTAAATTGCTTTTTAACCTTGTCAAGCCAACCAGAATCAGTGGTGGGCCTATTGATCAGAAAACATGCCATGGTTCAGCACTGGCTCGTGAGTGCAATGGCTGGGCCTTGGGACCTTGTGGTACATAGAAAACAACTTGAAGCCGCCATTGTGTTGGCCCACTAGTGGCATTAATAGGGACTCGGGTGTGGTGCAATCTGTGCTGTGCAGGCAAGGGTTGGGACTCTGCATTGCAGACTGGCTTTAAGAATGTGGATCCTCAGCTCTCTGGTGTGAAAAGAACCAAAGCTACACATAGCTCCACACATAGCACTGGCTCTGGAATCAAACTGGAGAGAGGCTGGACTCTTGCTCGTCTCTGAGGTGCCCAGTGTGAGGATACTCATGAACCCCCAGCTGAGTGCTACTAGGGGGGTGGGTTGCTAATTTGAATCGTAATAGTGTTTCATTAATGGACTTCTTTGCTAGCCTTAACAAACAACATGTTAGAGCACAGGGTGTTTCATAAGTATGCTTAGCACCAGAACATCCAAGGCCAAAGACTGATGATCAACTCTGTGGTGGGATCATCAGATCCTGGACACTCAGTAGAGGAGAGGAGCACAGCTGTCAACTGATCACCAACCGGTGTTGAGTTCGTTCAGACGGTGGGGGAGGCTGCCGGCGGACAAACTTGGAAAACCCAAACCCGTAGTGAGGGTGAACTGTGCGAGGTCTTTAACTTTCAACTTCGGGAATTTTTTTCTTCAATCCCTGGGAGGTTGGGGACATGGAATCTGAGTGGTCCATTTTCAAAGCCTACACTGGCTTCCAAAGACTAGAGCCGCATTCCATCAAAAGCTTTCAGTATTGTACCTTTGGAACCAAATGTACCACTTACGAACATGTACCTAGACCAAAGGCTAGGCTACCCCATCCTTTATAAGAGGTTGTGGGCTAGAGGTTAATCATCAAATCCAGGAGAGTTGCTCTGATCAGTTTAACATTAAAAACAAATAAAAAAGTACAAATAATGTACATATAAGTGTACATTATTGTTGAGTCATCCACCAGAGTGGTATCTGTGGTCTACCAGCTCATTTGCTATTTTCAAGTTCATCAATGGGTTCTTGTTTTTTCGAAATATACCAGGTAGTGACTAAACATTTTGCCCATGTCTAGGATCGCCTGTTTCAATCTTTGGACTTCTTTCCTATACATTTAACTTGAGAGCAAAAAAGGACCTTGAAATTGACCAGAATGCAAGAAATGAAGTGTGTGACACTCAAAAAGTCTGTGGTGCATGCAAGAGCCGTTTGACCCTCAGACCTCTGCTTGATTTGTGTCCCCTGGGCATGGGGCCGATGGCAAGGTGTCTCTTATTCCCACAATGAAGGTTGTAACCCTAAACAGGACATAACTACAGTCTTGTGGCTTGTTTGACACACTAGTGTTTGATATAAATTATGTGGGATAAATTATAGACATAATCTACAGAAACACTTGACTGATTGATCTGAGTTACAAAAATAACCCTGTCACAGTCAGTGCTTGTCTCTTTCATGTTGTGTAACACTTCTTCACGGTTTGGCCATGGACATTTGTTGACTGGGATTACCTTAGCACAGTGTCTTGCCCTCTTGCTTATTTTGACAGAGCGATAATGCTAATCAGCCAGTGGCTCACTGCATTTTGCCTCATCTGGTTAGTGTTAGCCAAGCATAGCATAATCCACACTGGCTCTATGTAGTAAGTGCGCTGTGGTGGCAAGTCTCTTTGCTAATGAGTAAATGAATTGTGATTAGTGAGTCACCGCTGCATGTGTTAGCCTGCTAGCCTGGTGGACTCGTGCTGGATCACTGGCTCAGTCATTAGCATCCCAATCATGTTAGCGCTAATATACTGTACATATCAGTTCTGACATTATTCACCCGACACCCCATCCCCCACCCCCACCCCACACACACACACACACAAATAAACACACACACACACACACACACACACACACACACACACACACACACTGGCTCATCCTGTTGTGTCTGCTCACTTGGCCAAACTGAAAGTCTATGGTGTATGCAAGGGCTTGTTTAAAGTTCGCCTCATGCACAGTTGCATTAAATGAGTGATAGCGGCACTTAAAAATACCAGGAATATATGTCCATGTAAACACACGCTCAGAAATAGAGACATGCATGAAAACACAACTCCCAGGTAACAGGGCTTGCTATCCTGAAATGAATCAGGTTTATTCCCAGCCTTCTTCAGTCATGTAACTGCTGACATGAGTTCCTGTTGCACTCACCCCCTTTCCCACCTCCACAGCAAGGATAGTGAGTAATTAGAAGCAGATGGAGCTGAGACTAGTGTAGCCAGACTGTTATTTTAGCCCTCTGCACAGCCACTTCCATGCCCTCTCTTTTCCTCTTAGGGCTGTATTCCATATTCAGACACTAATTCCTGACCTTAACACAACACGGCAGTCTTAATATTTGAATATGTTCCAGTGATCGCTACAAGTTGAGGCACTTCTTCTTTTTAAAACACTCTGGAGATATTTCGGGGCTGCAGTATGTAGTGATCATTTTAAGAAAGATAATTACATCATGGGAAATAGGAATAGTTGCATTCATTAGGTGGCTCCATTGTTCAGGTCTACATCACATTTGACATCAAAGGGTGCCCAAAAAAACCACTGACACTGGATCAGCTTTTACTCATTTCCTTCAGCGTCAAGATTAAGATCAAAGGAGTTTCTAATCTGATTTCAGGTCTGCACTTAATAGCAACTTGTACTTTACCCTCCTGAGCCTCATTGTGACAGTCTCCTCTTTTGCAGCAGTGGATTTGCTCACACTGAGTGCCTGTCCAGTCAAACTGGAAAGCCAACAAATGCTACTGCTTCTATTTCATCAACCACAGGGGCAGAGAGAGCACAGGATTCTAAATTTGATTCGTATCACACATGGCTGCTTAAGGTTTTATCTAAGTACAAGAGAATCTATTATCCCCCGTTAGTATCACTTTAACCCTTTGAAGCCTGGAGCAACATCACTTTTCTTGTGGTGCTTTCAGATGCCTTTCCCAAGTATTTAAACCTTTGAACCCTGAGCAAATTAGTGCAGTTTCTTTCAAATACATGGGAAATGGCAATAAGCAATTTGGTAAGAAATGTTCCAAAAACTGTAACAAATTGGTAGATTTAGAAGAATATTTTTAAAAAGCTAGGGAAATTATTTAGGTGGAAAATTATCATAATTACACATTTACAAATATGTAACAGAATAGTTATCATTTTTGAACACTTTTTCTAGGTCATTTCTTCTTTTTAAATTGTTTTGATGTTATTTTTTTCCCCATTTTTATTTATTTTATTTTTTTAACCAATTCTTCATGTAATGTAATTCATGTAATGTAATCATAAACTTTCTTGCAAATTTTGGGCCATTTCTTCTTTTATTGCTCATCGCTTTTGTTCCATGTTTTTTAAAAAAGAAATCAAGTTTTATTTTATTTAAAATTTGCTTGGAAAAAAGTGAAAAGGGTAGCAAAGATTCTCTTTTCTCCTTGGACCTAGTCATTTGTTCTGCCTTATTTATTTAAAAAAAGGGATGGGTTGCATATGAATGTAATGGCAGATTTATTTTATTTACTCAGCTGAACAGTTGTTCACTGCTCATGTCAAAGATATATGTTGAGCGTGTATTTAGGGTGTGTTGTCTTATCTGCACAGATATACTGTACAGCAATATCGAGAGCTTACTGAAACATTAATCGATAAAGTGAGAAAAACGATAATTGAGTGAAAATATTCTTGCAAAAGTTCAGTTATTGACTGTACCAAGGATTCATTCTTTTTAACAAAATGAGTTATTTTATGTCAGTTGTCAACCATATACCCTTGAAATATATGAACAGTTTTAGGCCCGTTTATCTAACTAACGCAGTTTAATACAAAAGCCCTGCAGTGAATTTGACTTTTAACAAAGTCATTGCTAGCAGCTGCATTTGTGATCAGTTTCTTCCACACTCACCCAGTTGCAAGCCTCCACCAATACAATGCCTCTCCGCCCCATACAAAATATTTAGTGAGCAGCATGTTAGTCACATTTCTTTTTCCAATAAGCGGGATGTGAAGTGGGGCCCGGCTCCCAGATAATGACACATATTGTGGTGACATTAATGCTGGATCAAAGGGCCGACTGCTTCATGACATTTCGACTGGGGTAAACAAACACAGACAGGCCTATTACTGGGTGAGCAGAGCGAGGGATGACTACCTCCACCACCCCCTCGACACCCAGCAAACCACCCCCACATCAGCAGGGTAAAAGGGCAACGACAGGAAAACAAACCAGCCTCATTTAGTTTTTGTGTGTGTGTTTTCCACTGTGCAGTTCGTCTGCGTTTCCACTCTAGGTTACACTACTTCCAGCTCATCTCCTTTTACAAGGCGAGGCCATTACATAATTACCCGCTGTCAATTAGATCACATCCTGTGCGGCACTGCCGGCTGAAGCCATGTTAATTAATCATTGGTCCCCAGAGGTAGCTTGCTCTTGCTTATGTCATGGCCATCGCAACTGCGGTTGGCTAGAATCACGAAAAAGGCCTGTCTGTCACCAAAGGAGATGGAGACGCAGGGAGGAAATTCCCCATGTTGTCTATGATACAAGACACATCGAAGCTGTGTGTGTGTGTGTGTGTGTGTGTGTGTGTGTGTGTTTATGTGTATTAACTATAATAGAACGTTTTTCTAGCTGCTGTTGATAGCCTGTATATTTTTTAGTTGGACCTGAGAATGCAAGACTGGCCTTATAAATGCAAAGTCTGTCCTCCATTGAGCGATTTTTACATGATGGTAGAAAAAGTAGAATTATTGTGTTAGTCTGACTAAAAATGGACTTTTACAATACATGTAAAAACATTCGTCCAACTGAAATCATACTAAACTGAATTTATCTAAGTCAGATTAACACACCTAGATAATTCGGTTTTGAACCAAGCTACTCTTTCTCGTATACACCTCGACTGGAGCTGAGCTGGCCAGGGTGGTCTGTGCATGCTCCACAGTGCCCGCACTGGGCTTCAACCTGGAAGTTCAACTGCATCAATTCATAGAAGAAAGAGAATAACAAAAGAAAATTGTTAAAGAAAAGAATTTAAGAAAAAAAACTAGACGAAGGTAAAAAGTAAAGTGTAGAGTATGAAATGTACAGCGCCAAAAAGTTAACCATGTTGCCTCTGTTTAACATGCAACCCATTTGCCGCTTGCTAACTTGTTTGTTGTGTGACATAATAGGTCAACAGGAAGAAGGTCCAAAAGACTAGCTGAAAGAGGGGCATATCTCCACCTGCTGTGGAGTCTGACATACTTCCATTAATAAACTGATTCTGCCTCATTGCTTGTACACTGGGACAAGGACAGTAGTCCAATTAAATCGGGGGTGTCAACCATGATGCAAAATATTGTTTTTTCCCATTTAAGTCATAAGTCACTGATAAATGCACACCAAACCTGTATCATTTTGCATATACATTTAAGGCCAAAATGGTGCACTTTATACATAATAAAACACCATTAAAAGACACTTGTCCACTGGCTTTACAACCTCTCTGGGGGAAAGCTTGCATTGAGGTTAGCTGCAAATACTGTAGGTGAAAATGCAGTTAGCTAGCTAACGTTAGCTGAGTTATTTTTCATGTGTAATGTCAATCTTTGGTGGTATGATGAAGAAGAGCGGGGCAGAAAGGAAGAAATGGAGAGTGAGTGGGAGATTGTTCATATCTCATTTGTATCAGTTTTCCTTATTTGTTTAGCTGGCCGACCTGCTCACCAATACAAGTGCAGTTTGTTTATTATTTTGCACTGGCCTGCACACAAAGTAACTTGTACTTTGAATAATTAATTAGTCCGTTACTTTTTTCACTTTTACTTGAGAAGATTGCTCAAATGGTAATTGTTACTTTTAATTAGGTAATTTTTTATGGGAGTAATGGTACATTTGCTTCGGTGTAGATTTCTTGTCAGGGTGATGGTGTATGTTGCATTCGAAAAACCCTTCAGCTTCATCTTGCAAAGTTAGTTATAGAGATATTAAATCCACTATGGGCCAAACACTGAATGTGCTTCAGTTATAATTTAATAAAATGTCAATAGTACAGTTATCTGTCAGTCTTATCTCAGTGTTCATGTGACTGTGTCTACACGCTCTTTACTGTGATGCAGGCAGACATGCTGCTTGTAGCTTTGATTAATCTCCTATATGTGTGTGTGTGTGTGTGTTTGTGTGTATTGTGTGTTGTCATAATCTTCCAGTGCCATGATCAAAGCAGGTAGGCCTGTGGTCACACACACTCACATGCATGCATGCACGCACACGCGCGCGCGCACACACACACACACACACACACGACAGACAAACATTCTTCCAAACGTTTGTTACATGCCAGAGTCAAATTAGTCCATTGGCTTTTAAGTGGCACAAAAGGTTTAAATTAGAGACAGGACTTTGAAGCCGTACAGTTTGCAGGGATAGTCTGTAGCCCCTCGTGGTTTTGGACTCCATATCATTCCCTCAGAAGAGAACATGTTCACATCAAAGGTTAACTGGGGCATGTGTACTGTAACTTGTCACCAGCATAGCCCTGATTTCCAAACAGCAGGGAATTGGGACAGAATGGTATGTGGGCTGGGAAGAAGTATAGTGTGTAATTACATCGGGATCTGTTAGACGCTCTCTGGCCCTCTGCATATTATAGATGGAGGATGGTCATTTGATGAAAACACACCATGTTCATAAAGGAAGAGCTCACCTAGAGGGTATCAATATGATGTGTATGATAGAGCAGCACTGCTGCTTCTGTCAGTTGCTTCATGGTATTTGTTAAAGGGGCCATGTCCACCAAAGTTTTTTTTTTCTGGACTGGCATATTTTATTTTTTAGTGGTTTGCTATGAGAGCACTGCATTTTTACACTGTGCTACAAATGCTGGCACCATGACAAGGCACTGGGCGTGGATTTTACACTGAGCGCTACAGGTTTGGCTTTTTTTTTCTGAGCGCTTCAGCCATTCAATCAATGGAGAAGGAACAAATACCACAAAGACAAACCGTCACATGTGACATGTACGAGTGCTGAACAACAACAATAGAGGAGAAAAATGTTAATATACTGTAATAGATATAATGTTTCCTCTCATGAACCCACACAGAGCGGAGGGTCTGTCCTCTCTACCTGCATGCTTCAGCCTTCCCGCTTATCCAAAGTAGGTACTGTTCCACTGTGACGCCTCTCACTTCCGTCGATATTCCGTGTCATAGCAACCAGACGCACCAAAGGTTTGATTTTTAATTTAAGGAGCTGACAAGGTTAGATTACCCTTGAGCTGTCAGTCAATCTTCTGCGTATCAGTTAATCAGCTAATTCTTTCAGCTCTAAAATGACTATGATAATTGCAGTTTTACTAATTTATTTTTTTGCAAACATTCTCCTTTTCAAACCAGTTTAATAAAGAAACCAAAAAAATCTGGCACTCAAAAATTCTGTTGAGATGTGTCGCCAGCTTTATTCATCTCTGACTATGCAGCTTTTAGCCTTACTGCACGCATGGCCACTTTTTAAAAATGAGTTTTTCGCTTAACATGAACCTAAAAAGAATGGTAACCCTTTCTATGAATGTCATGTCTATTCATTTTTAAGGCTTTTTAAACAAAAATGTTTGTAATTATACATGACAACTTTGTTTAACAACAGCGTTAATAAAGTATAAGTGGTGGACATAATGTGTTATTGCATTCAGGATGCTTTTACCTCAGTACCAAAGTGACAACAACATGTAGCAAAGACTTTGAGTCCTGACTTGCACCGCACATTCTGCCATCACTTAAGACATTTATACTGACAAACAGAGAACTGCTCTTACATATCTAATAACAACAGCTTAAACATTCTAAGTTTCCAAAATTGAATAATGTCTCATAAATATCAATAATAGGCTATAGCATGACTTTGTGAGCTCCAAGTGAAGTGACAGGAGTGCATACGGTTATTAGCCATGGTATTATAGCGTTACACAATTATGAATACTTATGATCAGTATTTCCTGGCTGTAAGCAAATTGTAAGACAAGAACAAATGCATAATACCAACTTATGAATGTGACTGGAATGCATCATAGACATAATCTTCAGAGAAAGTGTCCAAAAATCAATAGGTCATATGTCTGTCTCTACCAATATATCGTCTAAGCATGTGTGTGTGTGTGTGTGTGTGTGTGTGTGTATGTGTGTCTGTGTTAGTACCATGCTTTATGGTGTTGCTTGGTAGCATATGGAGCCTTTTGGTGCTGCACAGAGCCACAGGCACTCTACCGCTGCTATGGATAGTAGCATGGCACTTAACATCAGCTATGCTTCATTGTTTAGTAGGCTAAGAGAAGACAGAATAGAAATGTGTGTGTGTGTGTGTGTGTGTGTGTGTGTGTGTGTGTGTGTGTGTGTGAGTGAGAGAGAAAGAGAGAGAGAGAGAGAAAGCATTTCACCAAGAAAGTTTGAATAATGTGACACCTGAAGAAAAAAAATGTACGTAAAAGCATATCCTCTTACCCTACCATTAGTAGAGTCTTTTGGATTGAAGCTTTGAAAAAGTCATGCTGATAAATGTACAAGCAGTGTGGTTGACTGTAAATGGGATGCAGGTGGACTTCTTACTTTGTGGTCATTTCAGGCATTTTTCACTCTGATATCAGCAAATAGTCCAAGGATTGATCAGAAACACCACATTCTCTTCCTCTTCTCTTCTTAGTTTTATCACTCAATTCACAATTTAATAATATCACTGAACAATAGACAGTGGCAGAAAACCAAAAGTGTTTAGTTGAACTGAGGCCATATTGCTGATGAATCCAAGAAAGTTGAGTCGATGGTTCATTTATTGTCTTTTGCTTGACTCACCTCTGATGAGTCTGTGGAATATGGGGCAGACTATAATTGCATCATTATATAAACCTTGAAAATGAGGATTATGGGTTTTAATCATGGAGATTCCTAACATCCACATGAAGCCAGCACTGTCTGGCTTTTCCCTCTTCTGTCTCAGTAGTGTTTGTATGTTTTTTGTTTGTGTGTGATGGTGTTATCTCCATCTTCACCTTTCCTGACACTTGTGTGGCTCATCAGGGTCTATGTGAAGTGACAGGCGGCATCCTGGGGCAGCTGGCAGGAGCTGGCGCGCCACAAAAGAGCAGCACAACTCCATGAAAACACACACACACACACACACACACACACACACACACACACACACACGCACACACACGCACACACACACACCTCAGGCCATTCCCCAGTCTTTATTCCTAAACGCATTTGCTCCAGTTCCTGTTGAGGCGCTTGAGGGGAGACTGTTGGGGGACAGAGGAGGGGCAGGATGCATGGAGGACTAGCAATTCATACACTATTACCCCTAACACACACCCACACACATACACACACATTGAGTAATCTACCAACCCCGACACACACAGACAGTTGAATTTGACAGAGCTGAAGGGGCTGACGCAGGCTGGTAAGGCCCATTACAGCAAACACAGACTTACTGGCAAGAAGGTGGGTAAGGTGACGATTCCCGCTATCTACTCATGACGTGAGCAGCACGGGATGTTTGAAGTGTACAAAGACTAGCTGTGAGACGAATAAAGGCAGATTACCTAAACACACACAAAGAAAATCCTTGCTTGTTAAAAGTAAAGTCCCTTTTATTTTCAACACAGTCAAGTTGTCATATTTGCGACTTTGTCAGTGGACTTCCACGTCTACATTTTACTGTCCTTCTGCATCTGCTGTTGACTTTCAAGGGTGCTGCTACCAACTCCAGGATGTCAACAAAAGAGTAGGCAACAAAAGCATGGTTGGTTATGTTTAGGCCGAAAGGGCATATGGTAAATTGTAGAAAGAAAATCTCACATTCAGAAGGGACGTGAACACTGGACTCCCGCATAAGGGTTTGTCAGACCAACACGTTTTAACCTGACACCGTCCAGTGGCGTATCATGTGGACATGACATATTCTGCGTGACTGCATTCGCAGCTAACACCACCTGTCTGTGTATCATGCTGTGGCAGGTGCTGTCCGGCTGCATATCATAACACCTCATTTGGTTCTGCCTGGCCACGTTCTCAGCTGACACTGCCAGGCTGTGCATCATACAGCCGCAAAAGATGTATTTTGGCGTTGGGATCTTACAGGATCTTAAAGTCACTGTGGAATGAAATGGGTTCTTATTTTTCCATAGATAAAAAATTAATACTTGTGAGAGAAAAAAAAAAATCAAAGACCACTTTTTGCACAGAACAATGTGAATAGAGATGTTGACTGCGACTTACAAGTTTTCAGAAGTTTTGTAAAATCATCTAGTCACTGAGCTTTAATTTTTGACTTTTATCAGTTGATAGTAGAATCAGCAGTTTAAATGCATTCAGGGTAGGATTGTTGGTCTCATTAAGATGAATTTAACAACTTTGGCACCATATTCTGTTCTCAACGGTTCCTAAAAGTTCATTACAGCTCTAATTTGTGCCTTTGACTGGCTTCTTTCCTGTAGCAACAGCAGCAGAGAGGTGTCAGTATTGTAGGTTTTAGAGCCACCTAACAAAATGATGGAAAAAATAGATTTCTTTGAAACAAAGTTGAAATAATCAAAACTGGCCATGATGTCAACCAGTTCTGTGGTTCTATATTGAGGATCATTGACCATATAATAAAAAGGAAACTAGGATGCAGAAATTAGCATTATCCAGAATGTGTCCATACAAGCAGTATAAAAAAAGAAACCCCAAAAGTCAGATTTCTGGTCAGATTTGTAATCTTATACAGCTAGTCCCTGATTGTCTATAGTCATTTGAAAATTAATTTTCATAATTTTTAGTCGCACTTATGTAGGCAAGCACACCATCTAACATTTGAGAGCTTGGACCTCTTTTGTTAAATTTAAAGAGAATTTTGAAGAAAAGCACAGAAAATATTATGTGTTGTATCTGTACCATAAATCAGGTACTGGATTTTCCTTAGTTGCAGAAAAAAACAGCCATATCATCATGACTGTTTTTCATTTATGCTATAAATGTTTATCACGAAAATTAGGTTAACCCTTTAAAATCTGGAGCGACATCACTTAACTTGTACCATTTCAGATGCCCTTTAGAAGTATTTATACCTTTGAACCTTGAGCAAATTGGTGCAATTTCTTTCAAAGACATGGGAAAGAGGCAATGGGCAACTTGCTAAAAAGTATTTCATAAATTAGATTTGATTAAGTTAGATAAGATTTAGAAAATTATTTTTAAGAAAACTTTTTTCATGTTTTGTTATTTTCTCGTACATTTAACACATTTTTTGCTAAGTTTTGGGTCATTATTACTTTGGTCTCTGCTTATTGCCTTCTTCCTATGACTGCTGCATGGGTTAGATTGGCCATCTCTACACCCTCCGCAAGCAACATGACCTTTCATTTGTGTATCTCTGGAATGATGTTGGACACCATTACCTACTTTGCACAATTTAATTGTGTTACAAATGTTGCACTGAGCCAACCGCTCATTTTTTTTTACTGAAGTTCAGCCAATGCACACTGCCGCACACTGTCCATGGTTGCAATGCACACACACTTCCTGCGGCTTCTTCTTCGTTGGTATTTGGCAGCCTCCTCTTTGTTGGTGTTCGGCTGCTTCTTCTCAGTTGATGTTCGTCGGCTATTTCTTTGGGTCGGCGGACTGGGCATCGAAAATAGGAATCGAAATATAAAAATTTGAACGTTCCGGAAGAATCAGAATGTTCGTTCCAGTTCGCATTGATGCTTGAGACTCGATGCCCAACTCTAAATATGGTACACATATGTAAACTACGACTAAGACTAAGACTCAGATTTCATTGTTGAACATTTTCTTTCCCACATAGCCAAAACGTTTGTTTTGGGAAACAAAAATAGACACCATCTTTTTTTTAACCTTATGAAATTTCACACTTGTGTTTGTGGGAACTTAAAAATTAGCCTTCAAATATCACAGTGAATTTGCCAAAATTAGCTGCAACTCCCTGTGACCCTGGCTTGGCCCCTTGGGATTTAGTGAGGAAGAAGGAGCGAGTGCCAAAGATGAAAGTGTCTGGGGATCTCAGCAAAATCAAAAACAAATCTGTGGGAGCGTCGGGGTTAACCCCTTTGGCCGTCGAGGGCTTTGAAGTACGCAGTCATACAATTAATTGTAAGAGTCCGGATTAGAGAAAGGTGGTAGCAATTTAACCCAGGCACTGAGACTGCTGAAGGCCTCCACTCAGGCCTATCAGGTGTTTGCAGATGTTGTGTGTGCCTCAGGAAAGGTGACAGCAAACTCCTGGAGATGAGAGGAAGGCTTAACCAACCTGTAATGCTTTGTTTGCTTAAGCCCTCATCACATTGTAATTGGCTGGGAGGGTGAACAGTAGTCGGCTGATTGGACAGCTGGTGCACTTAACTACTTTGGAGAGTATGCTGGCCAGGGCCCACAATGACCTGACTATTTTCATCCATTTGCAGTGATCAAGATAGTGAAAGGAAACAAGAAGCAAGCAGTGAATATGGGTTTTAGAGGGCTATTTTAGTGGAGGACTAGATCATAGACTAGACCACTGTAACACCTGCTTCTCTGAGTCACCCTGAATGAGAAAATGAGAGAATAATCATTATAATCTGAGGTGAAAGTTTGAGGCCCCTCACTAAAAGGGCCAAAGCGGTTAAAGTTCTACAATGTTGTTAAGAGAGATACTGAATTATGACATATATATATGTTCCTAGTTATGTTGCAAATGTAGTTTTTTGTTGACATTGCTGTCGCGGCATCCCGGAATGTCATAGGTTGCAAAGATAACATCATATGTTGTCGTGGAAGGTCAATGACCGACTGTCACCACGTGACGAGTTAGTAGTGATAACGTGTTGAAGCAGAACCACTCCTTCAACCAGCAAAAAACAGGAATTCAATGGACAAAATAAGTTTTCAGACAGCTCCATGCAGGTCTACAGGAAGAAAACTATAAAAGTTTCCACCCATTGTAGCTTTGCATGCCCATAATGACACCAGAGAGATCAAAGTGTCTGAAGGCCTTGTTCCATCACTTAGGAGATTCGTTTGTTATGATATGTCATTAAGTGCAACAGAAATAATCAGATATGCTTTAGTGCCACGTGAACTGACTTGAAGTATTTAAAGAGTGAAGCACATCTGTTCAATGAGACAGTTATGGGACATTGGAAATGCTGCAGAACTTTATAAACAAACACTAGCAGTGTGTTTGCAGTCTGTCTTCAATATGCTGTTGTTGCATCTCTCCTGTGAAGCATTTTGCTGTAGTAATGTTCCAGAGTTTTGTCATATCCTGCTCAGGGCTGTCTGTGAACATCCAATAGAATCCCTCTTTGTCTCTTTCTTTTATGTTTATGATGATGGTCATGACAGCTGATGTCTTTTTTCTGCAGCAGTGTGTTTGAGACTTGCTGGTACTGATCCCAGCTGCCACCTCTGCTTTCTGTTGGTTCTCTTCAGGTAACACAGGCCATATTTGACCCAGAGCTGAGTTTACATTTAGAGTAGACTTGAACCTGTTTGCGGTTTCTTTTTCTGTTCTACCTGTCTGCATCTATGCTGGTGGTTTTCTACCAGTATGCATGCTGACATGCCTCAGCTTTTATTTGTGCATCAGGATCTGTATTGTCATCTTACAAGATACAAAGTCCTTCACTTTTTTTTTTTCAAGAGAGTCATACTTAATTGGGGTGAACTCTGCACAAAGGTTACTCAAACTTAATGCCCATCCACCACCCCATCCTCACCTCTTGACCTCACTTTATCAAGGTCACACCACTCCCTGCATGTGCACTCGACATTGGCATTGGACATAAATCATGTGCTGCAGATTTGTTTAAGATAAGCATAATAACCATGAATACTGGGCTGGAAGAGACATGATTGCAGAACATCTAGTGATGTGTAAGCTCAGAAATAGTTTCTATCATATGTGTATTTTGATAAACTGCTGTCTAATTGGTGATCCCTATTTATACTTCTGTAAACTACTACATTGTACCAAAAATACACAATGTGACTATAACAAACTTTGTGAATGCAGTCATGGTGTTGCAAAGTCTCTTTCTCAAGTAAAAAGAGATCCATTTACCAATATTCTCAGAGTGTGGATGCATAGCTAACTGTCTGTCTTTTATTGCCATCAGTTCTCGTACCCACATCACTGGTGATGGATGTGTGTAGTCGCGTTTCTGCTGCCCCAACACCCGATGTGACAGCCGCTGTAGGAGGCTGTGCAGATGTGTCCCGTATCACTGTTCCGGGCTTTGTTTTGAGGCATTAGTGGAAGTGAGACTGAGTTTTGGGTAAGGCGTCTGAGTCTCAGGTTTGATTTGCAGACAATGTAGATGACCGCACATGACCCAAGCCCCTGTTGGGATGGAGAATAGGCCCGTCCTAAAACAGTTGCCAGTTACAGCTACAGCTGGGCCAAGATTTGGGGGGAAAAAACGCCCCTTAGTTAAAACAAAAACATGCTTATTTGTTGGTGTCATAGGTTTGATATGGTGGATATGGTGCAGTTGATGCAGGATTTGGATATAACATCATGAACACTTTAATTCAAGCCAATGAAATATATTTACAATCAATACATACTTTATGTCAATGATAATGTTCTGTTTTTGTTAGCATTGGCTTTAAATGATGGTTTTGTATTTACAGTGTTGAGGAAGCAGCTTTGCAAGCTACCAATGACCTGGAAGAAGATGAACTACAACAAAACTACCGTAGGGAGAAATCCAATTTAGTTGCTGAATGCTACTTAGAAAGAAAACAGCAAAAACAGGTACATTGACAGTGTTCCTGGGATACAAAATTATGACAAAATATAATAAAAGCACAAAGCCACATGCCAACAAAAATGCTGAGTTTATACCAGAAATGACCCACTTGTTCACAGGTTATACATAAAAAATGGAAATTTCAGCAACGTCTATCAGTCAGACAGCTGCCTTAAAAAAGTCCAGGTGGGTGGATTGCACCAAGCAACATCACTCGAATAGGTCACTTCTAAAATGGCATACAACTTCTCTGAACATTTGTTATTAAAACGCAATAATCAGTACTTATAATGACTAATGATCAATGAGGGTATAATTACAGTAGAGAAACAATGGTAAAATGAAAGTGAAACATTATTCCTGTTTTTTTTTAGTGCCCCCAAATTATTTGTTGCCAAAAACGCCAAATAGTAATTTATCAACTTGTATCTCAATGCAAATATTAATATAGTTAAACTACAAAGAAGCTATTGCAAAGTGTAGTTTAACTACTAGTTTAATTACATGTGGTTACCATTTTGTCTTCATTTAGTACACGGCTGCAATCTGTTTTTGGGTGGTAATTATTTTAATACTCCTTAAATACAGTTTTGCACCACAGATAACTGAGAGGATTTTGCTTTTTTGCACTTTGAAATTTTCTTTTCAATTATTCAGTTGAATTCTTTTTTCAGTAACCAATTGGCCCTGGTGTGAATGTGTGGACTATATACTATATCTTAATAAAACTAAAAACTAAACACAGAATATCTTATACTCTCTGGAACTTGAGATGAGGAGTGGTGACATCCACTATCACTGTTTTTCTATCTGTTCTCTATTTGACTTGGAGAAGCCTGGTACCATATTAACAGGTTATCCTCCACACAAGCTGAATGTTCGACATGTTAGCTCTGTGTTGCCTACCACGGCCCCAACCCGGCCGTATGGTGCCAGTCTAGCTGGATATCAGCACGACATGCTGTCTTTCTGGCACCACAAGTTCCATTTAGCTGAGGCTTTTATTACCCTCCCCACCCACCCAACCATATCAGAGCCTTTCTTTTACTTTTCAATCTCCTGCTGTATCTGTGTTTTTTTTTTTTTTTTTGAACTGACCAGGTAAACATGGATTTATAAAAGCTAGGCGAACATATGTAAATTGTATCTAAAGTGTTTGTTGGCATAGTTGTTTCACTGATTAAATGAATCAGTCGAATAATCCAAAACAGCATGATACATGGCGCAGCTGCTTTTAGAGAGTTGTCTATAGCACATGCATGTACAGAACTGTAAGTCCACCTGCGGCAGCGACCACCGTGTACCTCTGTCTCAGTCTGGAGCTGTGTTCAGTTGCTTAAAGCCTGGTTTTGCCAGCTGTGTTTCATTTTAGTTAAGTCTTAAATTCTCAATTGGGTTTGCTTTTAAAAGCTGTCTTTTCCCCTTTAGAAACCATCTTCAGTCTTCTTCCTTCTTATGTGCACATTTTTATTCCTTACACCTCCAATCTTCCTCTACTCCTCAAACACTACCCCGCCCCCCCCCCACTTCCTTGGGTTCCCCAGTGGGGGTGTTGTTTGTAAAGCATTATAATTTATAACGGAGCCAGAGTGGATTTAATTTCAGTGCGCGGGGGCTCGCCAGCAGGGCGCCAGCCTGCAATCAGGGGAATCAGCAGCTCGCACAGGGCCTTCAAACACACACATACACACACACACACACACACAAACACAGCAGACCCCCTCATAGAGCGGGCTAGATGGAAAGTATTATCAGTGGCCACAAACGGACAGTGTTTCTCGTCACCCAACTCCTTGGATGCTCCCTGAGCAGCCCAGCACCTTCTCAGCTTCACTTTCAGACCCGCTGCAGCTGCTCTCTCTCTCTTCCCCTCTCTGTTTCTCTGTAATTTCTCTGTCTGCGTCTGGCTTACATTATCTGCATCTTCCTCTCCTCCCCTTTCTCTTACTCATTGTCTCTCATTACCACTCATTACCTGTTTGTTGGGGGGTACGAGGCTGTCTCATGGACTTCATAGACATCGTAGAGTCTGCTGCTGTCCCAAGACAATGAAGGTTCACTTCGAGGTCAAATCCAACTATTAGTCCTCCCATGTCCCTGTTAAGTATTTGCCTTTGTCCCTCCCTCTCTCCATTCTTTCTATTCTGCCCCGGGGGGGCATTTTTTTCCACCCTACCCATTTGCCAGTTGCAATTTCCCCTTCATAAATCCTGCTTCTGTGGCAAACTGTGCCAGACGGTGGGATGATCCTTCCTTGCAGAAGGTCAGAGACCGAACAAGAGGAGGAGGAGGAGGAGGAAAAGATAATGTTTCTCCTCAGGTAGTCATTTTGCTTTGCATTGGACACAGCTGTCAACTGGATAGTGACCCTTGAAGCTAACATGGCAGATAAAAGATAACTTAGTGCACATACAGTAGACCTAGGAATGGATTTAGTACTTAGGGTTTTGATTTAAACTTTCCCTTCAAAATATGAGCATGCATTTGTGACAGTCGGAAATTACCTCACTTTACATAAACCTTGTACAAACCAATAACTATTAAACAATTACTAAAGGGCAACAAGGACAGTACCCCATCTGTCAGTGAAACAACACTCGAGGTGAGGATCAGATTCACAAAAATATTCTGCTTTGACAAATTTCAGCAAAATACTCTGACACGCATCTTTAAGTTCTACAGAATTGTATTTTCTAAGTAGTTATGTACTACAGACCTGTGTTTGAGGAAGTGTGTTTAAAATTAAAAAGAGCAACAACAACAACACCAGAAAAAAAAAATCTGTCTCTGTGTAAAATAGAGAGGCTTCCCTATACATCCCCTGCTCTCCAAAGCATTCATGTATGACAATTTAGTATATATAATAGCTCTGTAACCACTCTGACCTTCGTTATCTAATGGTATTCAAATTTGAAGGTTCAAACTGCATGGTGGTTTTCGGGGTAGCGGCTATTTACATGTTTGGTATAATAGGAACAGATTAAAATTTCTCTTGATTTAGTCTGAACAAACTTCAAGTCCAAACTGTGGATTCTAAGTCTTTCTATGAAAACTGAGGCACTCAAACTTCTTTTTTTATTATTTTTATGGTCAGTATGTATTGTAGTGTATAGCTTAATGGTGATTCCAAAACCATACATAAGTGAAAACTCTGAGTATGGTCACATACATATGCACAGTCTCAAGCACCTCTATGGTGGTTGTGCACTGCTGGTCAGAATCCAAAATCAGATGCTTTTTGCTGCAGGGAAGTCCCCCCTTTATACCGCCCCCACACTTTTACACAGAGCCAAACGATGGCGGCATCATGCCGCTCCAGTGTGTGATTACAGACTGCATCGCGGCATCCCATGATCAAAGGAGGCATGACAGGCGTGACATGTAACAGGAGCGCCCCCCTTGTGTGTTAAGTGAAATATATGCGTCAGCAGCACTAACACAGTAACAAGGGCATAACATGACAATCACAATCATTTACCTTATATGACAGCTGATCTGGTCTTCTCGGAGGGGTAAGGAGCTCCTGAATCTCTTTGTTTTCCCACTTTGTGGACATTTATTGCTGATGTTCTTCTTTTCTGAAGAAGCCACTATGCTAACAGCTGCTTTTTAAATCTCCCGCGGTGGGTTGCACACATAAACACGTTGTCAGTTGCACCCGTGCTGCCCATGGTCATGTCGTGGTCGTGCACAATCTGTGCATTCCAGTGCCCGTACTACCATAGTAGTTTGCCATAGTATACCAGAAAGAGATTCACTATGTTCCAATACATCGTGTGTCAAATGCAGTATGCCAAAAATATCAGGATCTTCCTCCACATCAGGTCAGAATTTTGCAGTTTGCAAGCCAGCATGCTTTTCTGGCTGCTCAGACCCACAATCCTCTGCACAGCAGAAGATACGTTACATTGCAACTGATTGACAGCTGATTGATGGCTGATGCAATGACGGATGACTGCACATTTAAGTAACTGACCAGTGGAAAGGTAACAGAGGGAATATAAATCGTTTAGTAAACAAAATAATACATATCATAGTCATTATGAACAACAACAAACAAGAAGATAACAGTGAAATGCATATGTAGGCTAATGATATTGTTGTGAATATAAAATGTTAGAATCCACATGAAAGGTTAAACTACTGTATTTAAAATGCAAAATAATAACAGCAGATCTGTCCAGGTTAAACTCTGCCTCTGGTGAGCTCAGTGAACAGCGTTTTGTTTTATCTCTGTGTTAACAGATACATAAGCAAGATGGTCAAAGATCAGTGTTGTGAAGAAGTTTTATGTCTCGATTTTGTGCATACTGCAGGCAAAAGTACATACTTTATAATGGCAGCTGCAGTACCTATTAAAATTAAAAGCAAAAAGTATGCACTTTGGAACACAGTCAATGCCACTGACAAAGTTGTGTAGCGTATATCCTTAAGTATTTACTTAAGTACACCAGAATTGAACCTCACAGCGAGTGCAGAGAACCCTGTTAAGTATATGCATTTGATAATAATGCTAATGAAGTTAAATAGTGCTATGTCTCTCTGCACTGGATTTTTCTGGCAAAAAAGGTTCATTCAAGAGAAAAGTTTTGTCATTTGTTGTCAGTGATAAAGGACCTTCTGATTCAACCTCCACTGACAGCTTAAAGTTGGAGGATTTCCCTTTATCTTCATATTACATTTCTGTTCTCTTGGATTCTTACTTCAAGAGATGTGATGTCAAAAATTGTCACACAAAATGTGAAAGTGCATCCGTTAGAATTCAAGAGGATTAAATTGTTTGCTTTAACTAACATTATCACATGCTGCTTGTCCACTGGTCGTAGGTGCCTGCTGTGTAACTCGGTTTGCAGTGCTGCACATCTCTAAATCTCACCTCATCTTGCTTGTATTAGTTTGTTGGGATGCCGCTGTGCTTTATCCTCTGGGATGCAGATAGTTTTAATCTGAGGCCTTAGCCACTGTGTTGTTCTGTTCCTGCTGTTATATTAGGATGATTGGACATCTGCTGTGGGGGTGCTAAGCTGGGAACACGAGTCCAATCTCCAAAAGGACATTTGTCTGATGCTGAAGCAGCATCATTGTTCAGAGTGTGTATGCTTCACTTGCAGTCTGATATAATGACAAGAACATTGACAGGGTGGTTTATGATCAGAAACATGGAAAAGTAAATGAATATGCAAAAGTGCACTGTGTTGTTTGACTGAGCATTTCGTGACTGGTCCACATGTGTATTGTTACTCTTCACTTTTGGGAACTGAGCACCATCTTTCTCCATTTAGTATAATTAATACTGTGCCTTTCCACTCCTCTTACATTTGCTCGCCTTTATCTAACCCCAACTAACGACTGCAAGAAATGCTTTATGAGCTCAGAAGAATAACATACAAGCACAACACACACACACACACACACACACATACACACACTGTAAAAGGCTCAGCATCAAAAAGCCCCAATAAGCTCATTTATATTTGCTGGACATTTCTGAACCACATGAATTGGACAGGAAGCAGGTAATTTCTCTCCTTGTTACATACTCCAGCAGGAAAAGTTCAGAGGAAGGGCTCATCTAATAAAGGCTCCAGCATGAGCCTTTTTATTTGTGGATACCTGACCCCCCCCCCACCCCCACCCCAATGTCCATTCCCTAACTCCACCTCCTATAATGACAGAACACTTTTTTGTATTCAGTAGGCTACATATTACAAAGTGCACAAGTGTTTCTGTTATTGAACGTGCCCCCTGTATTAACAGGTCAGTCATCTCACTCTGGATAATCCCAGTGATTATAGCTATACCATATCGCAACCCATTTAGATCAGCAAAGCGACTGTTGCTAAACACACTGTATGCTGTGGTTTCACAGCCAAACCCAAAGATGATTTTGGTGGAACAACTCAATTTGGGAATTGACAGTAGGTCTTTTCACTTTCTTTTTTTTTTTTTTAACATTTAAACATTGGGAAACCCACAGATGTATTTCATGTAATAAGTGAGGGCGGCATTCCATTAAGGTGTACCAGTTACAGGACCCCACTATTGTGGCCCACATAACTAAATAGAAGAGACTTTTAATTAGTAATATTAGTCACTCAATAAGTCAATATGTCTGCACTGCATTTTTTACTTCACAGTTTTGTCTTTGCAAAGTTGTTGCTCTTTCCTGAAAATGACAGATTTTAAGTAGCCTCTGTGTCTCTCTTAAACCTGCTCTCACTTCCAGCTCAACAAATAATGATTGGCTCAGTGGCCCTCTGCATGAGACACCAACACACAGTGGCACCCTTTGTGGCGGTATGAGATGCACTGGGTGGCGGCAGTTTTGAGGCGGGTGGGGAACAAGGTGGATGGGTCAGATAAACTTCAGACTTACACGCAGGAGACTGCGACACATTTTGATAACAATATAGTGTGCTGGTGTGGTTACCATGCTATGCTGCTGACGTGTGTCACATGTCACATGATGCACTTAAGAAAAAAATGAATCATGTACTTTTGTAGCCTTAATCTAAGGAAATAAGCCTTAAAAAGAGATTTTAGCCTACACTGTAAGTTTATTTTGGAAAAAGACTATTCATTTAATAATCAGAAACTGAACATTTCCTGATGAAAAGGAAGTTTATTTTGAAAAGACACAATACCTGTAATGTGTGTCAATTGAAACACTGTCCCTGTGCGTCCAAAAGGGATGCAGGAGGGGACCTAGAGCATCATATTTTGATGTGTGGGGCCGCTGACTCAGCATTGCCATTTGGCGAGTTGGGAGTGAGGCTGTGCCACTCTCCTTGTGTCTGTGTCACTCTCCCTGTTCTACTGGAGTGAGTCATTAATGTAGGGGACACTTTCCTCCAATCATGCTTGTTTATTCTGACAAACCTGAGTGTTGCTGGGCAGACTGAAGCGGCCAAAATCACTCCTCTGCCAAAAGAAATAAACTTAATGACCTTGGTTGCCTTGCCAACTTCTAAAGACACTGTGTGTGTGTGTGTGTGTGTGTGTCACACTAATGGCTATACCGTTGTAGTTGTTTCATTTAAGTCAGAGTTATGAAGTGTTATGGAGCCCTTTTAGGTTTTAACCTCCCTTGGCAGCAGTTAGGATCTATATTACAAAGGTTAGAAGGCTTTGCAGTCACTCATTTTTGCTTTCTTTTTTTTCTCGTGAGCATACATGCTCAATCACAAACACTTGAATGAAGCTGCACTGGCCATGGCCTTTATACATGAGCTATACTCAAATTTAATCAAAAGTCCTAATGGTTTGTGTGTGGGACGTTCCCTCCTGTGTGTGTCTGAGTGTGTGTGTATTTGTATGTAGGCAGGCCAAAGGGGGCCTTAGAGGCAGCAGCAGTTGATTGGAGGGCACATGTGTGATGTGGCTGAGAGATCAAACACACACTCTTGATGAATGTGAGAGCGGAGGGGGCAGCACTCCTTTTCTCCGCTTCTAATCAAGGTTGGTGTGTTTTCAGTTCACTACACACACGTGCGCACGCGCACACACACACGCGCACACACACACACACACACACACACATACACTCCTTTTATAGAGCCAGTCATTGACAGTAAGAATACTGGTCAAGCACATTTATATTTTTCCACATATCTACATTTCTGCTGTGCGTGCGTATGTGTGTGTGTGTGTGTGTGTGTTGGTCTGTGAGTTTGTTGCCAGTAATGAGGTCAATCTCCTGTGTGGAGCTAAAACCTCTGTGTGTCTTTATCTCTGTTACATGGCTGCGGATTATTCTCATCACTCTCAACACCACTTTCACTCTCAATCCTCTCCCACACTCCATTACTGCATACATTCAGCAACCGCTTCTTCTGTTCCTCACAACTGAAGTCAGAAAATGCATTTCAGAATTAGTTGATATCTCCTCTAATGAACCAGTATGGTTCCATATGGTTCAATGTATGTTGAATATTCTGTGGGTTTCTTGGTTTTAATATCTGTCATTTTATGAATGCTTTGTGCCTACTCAGATGCTATGAAATTAAAAAATAAAAAAATCTCCAAAATTTTTCAATAAAAACACCCGCTTACAAAACATAACATTTTTATTTTTAAATCGTGGCCTCCGCAGCCGCATTTAACATGCAGCCAAAACAAAAAGGGATTGTTCCTGTAACCAACAGAACAGCTTCCACTGCCCACCCCGAGAGGGGAAGAGGTTGATCACCCCCTACTGAAAAATATAAAGCTCAATCAAAACTGGGCGTGATTTGTCCTGTATTTTTGTCATCACCCTCCTCTAATATATACACCAGGCTTTCACACGCTTGGAATAACATAAGAAATCATTTTAAAATGAATCTTGAGAGCAGAGAAGTACTAAATCAGAATTGTGGAAGAGAATGACGCCTTCAATGACAGACTTGTCTCTCATTGTCAGAACATGATATCTCTCTCTTTCCCTGTCTGACTTCATTCTCAGCCTGTTAGAAAACTGCCTGTTATAAAATGAACTCAGCAACATACGTACCTTGAATTACGTATTTAGACATCTTGTACAAGGATGGGTTACTGATTTATCATACATCTTTCATATTCTTTCATATTGTATAAAATGAAAGCAAAAAGTTATTTAACTGCTTTATATTACTGATTTTACCAAAGTTTGCTTTTTAGTTTTTTTAGTTTTATGTTTCACTCATTAGATTTTCAATTTAATAAATCAGTAGACATAAAAAATGACTAAACTGCGTCAAGTGAAGAATTATCTGGGAAACATCATGTTTATTCACCTTACATGAAGCCAAAACTAATACAGAGTCATGATAAATATTCACCAAATATGTCTATTTATGGGTTGTAAGGAATTATAAATCATCTTCAAGAAGGGGAAGATGTTTACAAGGTAGCTGGGGCTCTGTTATGTTCATGTAGCAAGGCAAGCTAATCACTTCTCTGCTTGGTTAAAAGATGAACTATCAATGCTGTGAGAGGCTGTCAGCTCTGTCTGAGCTGGAAAAGGTGGTGTGTTACATGTTATATTTAATATTCGTTGAATATCTGGTCAAATAAATAAATAAATGACAATGAAATAAAAAACAAAAAGCAAAAGCACTATTCACTAAATTAAAAGGTTTCTTTTTCCTTAAAGAAACACTGTTGGCAGTTAGCCACCAAGATTAGCCACTTCGACTGACCATAGAAAGTCAGTGCCATTAACTAGGTTACTGCTACTTCTGCAGTCTGGATGTTGCACACATAATCATTTCTACGGTAGCACCCTCAGGAATAAGGTGGATAAGGCAGGGAGCCATACACACCTACAGATTCTCTGTTCAAGCCGTCCTTACTATGGCTGGTTGTCTGAATGGCTCTTCTATCTAGAGAACTGGATTGTTTTGGTTGATGCTCTGCTGGTATTTCTCTCCATGTGCATGTGAACTATTTTGTTGTACAGACACACACACGCACACACACACACACACACACACACACACACACACACACACACACACACACGTCTGTCTTTCTTTGCAGTCTATTTCACCATAATTGCTAACACCCCCCTGCCCTCTGTTCACTTCACACATGACGTGGCCCACCTTTTCACCCATCTGTCGGAACTACTGTTTGTGAGTGTGTGTGTTTGTGTGTGTGTGTATGTCTGTATGTGTGCGTTGTGAGCTGTCATGCGAGACTGGAGCGGTGTTGATCAACGGGCCAAGCTGATGGCATATGGCCATGTCCTGAGGTGCTGTGGCATGTCGGAATGCAGGATAGCAAAATGAACGGACAGGAGCTCTTGCACATGGCTGTACAAATACTGATGTGCCAACATTGCATATGCAACTCATCAAGTGGATTTCTGAGCACTGATGTCTTTTTTCTGCCTCCTCCTCCTTCCCTACCAACCCCTGCCAACAGCATAGTCACACCTCTGTACCAAGTTTGGGAGGACTTGTCCACCAAGTAAATAAATGGGGTTTGCTAAAGTGTTCTTGGTCTGCCCACGGTCTGAGCTCCTCCCATCAGGTAGGCTGCACAGTGTCAGCCTGGGCACACAGAAAAAACATTCTGCTTGTTCTCCCTGAAACCATTAGCTAATTAAACTTTATAGACAAAAGTCCAGTTATTCTATCAGATTCTATTAGAATCTTCAGCAAAATAAGGAAAAGTTCAATTTCATTTGTAATAATGGTTGGCGTTGTCTAAAAACAGCACCTGCTTAAGATCAAGGCTTTCTGAAGCATGGCTTGAATATTCAGCTCTGGACTCACTGGTGATTATGAATTCTTTGCAGTTTGGAATGTGAAATGTCTAGCAATTTGAATTACTGTAAAAAAACAAACCAGTGCAAAACAAACTGTACGAATCCCTGTGGCTAATAATGAGATACAACCTTTTTGCATTTGTGGTGCCCTCTAGTGGCATAATATCCTAAAAACTATGTAGCAAAACTCGGACAAAGCATCCAAACATGTGAATAAGTTTGGTAACGATTGCCTAAGCCATTTTTTAATTGTGAGTATTTATATAAAATTGAACTTAAAGAAAAATGCTTAAAAAGGTATCATGTCGAAACAAATGGAGGAATCAGGATCTCCTTGTTAACTTTAGATCAGCAGTGTCTGTAGATGATCCTGCCAAAGTTTTGGGTGTACTGGTCCAACCGTCTGTGACAAGATCACAAAAATTGGGTAAAGTAAAAACTCAGAAAAAGTCACAAAATGTAGCATTTTTAGTGTAAAACCATTGGAATAAAGATGCACATGAATTGAAAGATTAAAGATTAGAAATACCTTTTTTTCAAAATTGTATCCCCAACAGTTGTTAAATTAACTGTTGCTAATATTTTCGGTTTTGTGGCCTCACTCTCTCCGACTTCAGCCTGTGAGGATGGTTTAACTTCCTGGCCTAGGCCAGGGGGCAGAGTTGAACAGTTCATCAGGAAAATTCCTGAACCTGGGAGGATGCATCCCCCTATTATTTCAATATGCCTAGTAAATGGGTGAATTTCCACCCTTCCGTTGCCTGGAAGCAGGGGTGAAAAATGAAGACAGATTTTCTGTCACAACCAACACTTTTTTATTCCAACTCACATGTTGCTGCTTTGTCATGGACTTCCACATCTTCATAATAAGCTGTAGGTATCCTTTTGCATCTGCTATTGATGCTTCAAACTGCTGCTACTGTGATGTCAACACAAGCACATGGTGGGATTATGCTGCACGTGGTTATGTTTAGGCAACAATAGCACATGGCAACCAATGCCAGAATGTCAACAAACACACAAGCTGGCCGGATAGCTAGGATTAGGGGAAGGAGGCACATGATAAGGTGTACAAAAAAACCCATGACATCACATTCAGACAGGAAGTAACACCAGATTCCTACATCAAAGTCGAGGTTTGTGGGATCCATCCAGCACCCCTCCCTTTCGTCCTAATACTACATTCTTACTGGCAAGCAATTCCACCTGACGCCATCCTGCCGCGTTACATGTGCACGCGATAGGTTCCCTCCAGTCGCGTTCTCAAATGAGGCTGCCCGTGCATTAATCATGTGGACCTAGCAGAAGCTGTTTGGCCGTCTGCCGGCATAAAATAACACTGCGACAATTTCTGCCCAGCAGTGTTCTCAGCTGACGCCGTCCAGCGCCATTTCATGCGCACATGAAAGGTGCCTTTTGGTGTTGCACACTTATGCCAAAAGCACTTAAAAAGTACAGATATTTTACGAGTTTGGAATGAGAATGGGCTGTCACAACCTACAAGTGTCACAAGGTGTTAACTTGTAACAATCTCTTTTTTTCTCTCTCTCATTTGAAAGAGTTCATCCTCTCTCCTGCTGTTCAGTACAAAGTGTTGTACTGGGATCCAGATGTTAGAAATAACGATCAGAATGAAGCAAATTAAGACCAGTGTGGTGTTTAAACTTGTGTAAAACTCTCACAGAACAGCAGTGTATGGGAATTTCTTTTGCAATGTGCAAATGCTTATTTGGAAAAATGAAAAGAAACATTTTTTGGACATCTTTTTTTTATTTCAAGATGACCTTTGATGATGATGACACAAAGATACTTGACGATGGAAAATTTTCACTGAGGATGTTTTTTTTCACATTCGACTGACAAACTCATTGACCGTCACGTTTAATTCTGGATATCCCTGCAGTTTTTCCGCCCATAGTATTTTATTTTGCATCTGTTTAATAAATTACTGCTATTGTCATTTGTGCCTCAGCAGCATTAGTGATTTATTTCCTCTAACCTAATGCAGATTGCTGTTGGAGATGTTAATCCAGTGATTTTACAATAGCAGTATTATAATGATGCTTACAAAGGGATAGAATGTGAGAGCGAGTAAAAGGGAGAACATTGGCATGGCAAGCGCTAAAGACTTAACCCTTGCTCCTCTGTGTTGTGGATTAAACATAGCCTGTTTATTACGAGCTGGGTTTGGGGATAGAGGATTAAGTGGTCCCTCACCTCTAGAAGAACAGCTCTGGGATTGTCATGGGATAGAGCCGATGCATTAGGACTTGGTACTTATCATGCTGCTCACAGTGGGAGCAAAGGGAATGTGACCAACGAACATGTTGACTTTACTTTCCCTTTAATTAGGATTTCGGAAAGGTTAAAGTAGGACAAAGGCCTGACAAAGAGGGACTGGTCTGATTTGCAGATATCCTGTGTCACGCTGTGTCTAGCAACATGTTTTCTACAGACTGGTAACAGAGGGAAAACACCCGATACATCTCAATCATGATTTTTAAATCCATTAGATTTGATTCTTGAGAAGTAATGATAAGAGATACTAAGTCAAGTAAATTACTCAAATCCAAATCATGACATACTGATTCAAGATTATGGGATAGTGAGTTGCAATTTATTAATTCTAACTTTTTGAATTTAAAATTTCAGCATAGGATAGTAAATTAAGATCTAAAACATGTAATTCATACGAGATTTTCAGACAAAATGAGAGATGACAAAATGATTTAATATTATTAAATATCTTTTACAGAAAAAAACATACTTATTAACAAATTTGACACAAAAAACAATGATCACCAGAACACCTGTGTTTGAATAAAATGTCATTTTCATTGGCAGTGTAGTGCAGTACTCAGTGACTGACTCCATTGTACTGTGTGTTGTACACTATATTTTGTGTCTGTCCCACGAGGCATTGTGGATTTTGAAGTTGTGTTAGCACTGAACATTTCCTCAAGTGGCTGTTTTAACCTATACACATGTAAGAAAATAAATACGATATTTTAAAATATTTCTGTTCCAGGTCCACCTGTGGAATTCTAATTAGATGAATTTCTTTGTCAAGTATTTAAAAGCAGGTTAAGTTGCAAAAATTTCAAAGGAGACGAAACTCAAATAGTCTAATCATTTTTAACTCAAACTTGTAGCTTTCCATAAACTCAGGAAAGCTGCTCTCATGTATTGTACCCTTCAAATTGATTAAATTGATACTGTATGTCCTATGAAACTCTGGACATATCAAGGTGGTTTTGAAGATAATACTTTAAATGACGTGCAGGGTTGGTTTTCTATCATTTGAACTAATTGAAATACTTGAAATTCTGTTTCCTATTTTTAAACATATCTAGCTCATGTTAAAAAAAGACTAAGTCAAAACCTAATATATGGTAGAACATGTATAAAACACTAGAGAGCTTTTAATTTGACATGAAGAGCTTTAATTTGACACAGTAAATAGCGACATATACTCAGTCGCGATGATTTAAAATTCACGCGACCACATGATAAAATCAAAACAACACACTCACATAGCAGAAGCGACCTGCTTTCTGTGGAGCTGCAGCCTACCCACTGATCAGCTCCTTTTTGCTCGTTCTAACACAACCCTTCTCCTCTCCACTCAGTGATCTACATCCCTGCAGGACAACCATCAGAATTAAAATGTTAAAATAGACATTTTATAGCTCTGGTACTTGACATACAGTGTATTTAGGTATTCTATCAACCTGGACCTGGATTCAAAACAGAACTATTAAACCCATCTACAGACATTTTTAACCAATCTGTTATCATTTTAGAAGGTAAAGTAACCAAATAATTGTCTTTCTTTAGCTCTACAACTTGGCCATTTTTGGACTAATATCGTAACACAGACACAGTTAGTTCTCCGACGCGTGACCCAACATTTAACTGATCAAAGCAAATAAGCACTACTAATTTCAATGTTTACAAATTTTATAAGTTTTTCTTTCTAAAACTAAATGACAAAATATGATAAGTACGTTTACTGAGTTATGGAAGAGTACGGGCAAAATAGAGATCATATTATTAGTAGGGACTTACGTTATATTAGTGTGTTCATGGCAAAGGAAGTTTGGAGGTAAGGTCACTTAGTTTACAGTAGTGTTGTCCACCTTATAGGCTGACTCTTTGCCAGAATGTGCTGTTTATGTGTGGTGTGGTGGTGGTGTTTGTGTTTGTAGGATGAAAATGTGTTTGACTCTTCTCTGCAGAAACAAAGGAAGCATGTGCATGTGTGTCTGCATTTGTGTCTGATGTTGTTGTTAAAAGTTTCTCTCTTGAAGCCTTGTCAGACATGCCACTAAACACACACAGGCGCACACACACACAGACTCACAGACCCTCAGAGCCATTGTTTCTCACACAGCAGGGCACAGGGTCGATTGTGGAGCATTATCAGCCTGTGTTAGCTTGTGTGTGTGTGTGTTTGTGCAGACATGCTCTCAGCTGAGGGAGCTGGTTCACGGGCCGGTCAGAGCCGCCTTATTTCCTTTTAATTGACTTAAGATGGGCAAACAAGACCTCAGCAAGCACACGGTACCCATTACACTCACACACAAGAAACACACAATGCCAAGATGCACACTAGTGAAGCACACTCACTGACACACACTCAGCCACAATTGCTCCTGCGTGTTAGCTGCTTTACAGTTCCATCAGACTAAATGAGGGGGTTGTGTTTTCCCAGTCAGCACTGTTGCCTTCCAGCTGCCTGCTTCTCTGCCAGAGCTAATTTATGATTAGTAATGTTTGAGTCACCTTGCTGCATGATGTCCACCTTGGTTGTTCATCTTGATTTAGTTAGTGTCAACATTTTAGGGGGCATTAACACATTACCTATTGCTAACAATTCAATGCTCACTTCTTTAAATATGGTACAAGAGTTTGGTGGTGAGATCAACAAAACAGCATACTGCAAAATAATCAGACTTAGAAAGAAAGACATCCCAGGTGACTCAATGATGGATTTTGAAATATCCTGTAAATCCCCCAAATCTTATTTCCTACAGTTTAATGTAATGTGTGTTACTGGAGAACTTTGCAGTCCATTTTATTCTCTTTTAATCCTATTTTGACATTAAACAAAGCTGAAAATGTGCAGAATTTTGGTTGACGACTTGAGAGAGCAATTGTAGAAATTGCACTGTGAATACTGGATGCTGGAAATCTCACTCTCACGCTAAAGCGAGGCTAGAATATCTGGGATACAGATGCTGCCATCTTGTCCTGGTGATGACATTGAAAGCTCGATTCTGCGCAGTAGTGATCTCAGTTGTCTTATGGTGTCTTAACATTACTACATGCAGTGTAATCTCACCATGTGCTTGTGTTGACATCACAGTAGCGGCATCTTAGAAACGGAATGTCAGCAGCAGACACAGAAGGATACCTGGAGCGTAATATGTATACACAGAAGTCCACTGCAAAGTGGCAAAATTTGACAAATTAGGATGAGAACATTTTGTCTGATGAACAGAAAATCACTTTTAAACTTAGCTATCAGCTTTGGCAGAATTTGGCTGACATGCACAGCCAAACATGCTTTGATAAGCTGCATGTCTCCCTCACTCACCTGCCCTCTCCAACCATGGATATGCATGCTGAGGAAAAACAAGTTTGCAAAAAAAAAACACCCACATATGTATCATCAGCACAGATTGAAAACCAAACTTTTTCTTTTTATTTCTTGTTTGTCTCCTGCAGGTTTTTCCTAAAAGGAAGCTCTTCGCTCTGCAAATTACCATTACAATTGATTTGTTTTTTAAATTTTGTTTCCTCACAAGCATGCCCATCATTTTCACTGCCCCTTCATCTGTCCATCCATCTATCCATCCATCCTTCCTTTCCTCTCTCCTTCACTACCCAATCATTGTTTTATCATTGGTGTGAGAGAGAGAAGAGGACAGGCGAGAGGAGAAGGAGGAAGAGAGGAAGATGGCCGGCTTTCTACTTGTCTGTCTTTCTGTTTGTCTCTCTCATTTTTGTCCAGGTATGGCCTCATAGAAAGGTGCCTAAGCCCATTTGATAATAGTGTGTAGACTACTGATTTGAAAACATTCTAAATGACAGACCAAGGCCATGTCAATATTTCTTTTCCAACTCAGTTACTGTACTTAAGATGCTGTCCTCATGAAGCTGGATGTCATAACATTTACCACTGCCGATGCTGTTGAGCTTTACAGCTTTGTTCACTGTAATGCTAACTAAAACCAAACAGTATTTGAATGCTTTAGGGGGCAAGTTGGCCTGGATGTGTATGTCATTACACATCACACACATCACAACCAGCTACTTACAGGCTGTAACACAGGACATGGACTTAACCTGAACCCCTGAGACTTTGACTTGTCCTTCATGGTCGGTCACTTCAGACAAGCTTGGTGGTGGGAACCACACTGATCTATAAATCTGACAGAAACTATACTAAAATACTTCATGGATGAAGGTTATTATTTATTGTGTATCACTGTGGAGACAAACACAATTTCCCTGTATTCCACAGCCACTTCCAACTTTCTTGCCCTGGTGCTACCTTCCTCCCTCATTCAGCATCTGTCCAGGACATCACAATACAATGTTATATTCATTTACTGGACAACTAAAGGATATTTTCCAATATCACAAAGTCTGCCACAATTTGATTTTGATTTGATTCAGTAGCCTGCAATCAATTTGAAACTATATCATGTGCCCACACAATCTGTTACAGAAGAAGCTTCTTTCCTTTTAGCCTTTGGCCATAAAAGATAAAAACAACATATAAATTATTTAAAATTCAAACTTTGTAATTAAAACTGGTTCATTCTGTCAGAAAACCCTTTCTGGAAAAAATGTTTTCATTTTAACCCAAATCATGATCTTTTTCCCAAAACTTCAGGGCTATCTAACTTAAAGACCTGAAGGCAAACTTCTCCCAACAGACCTAAAACATTGATTAACAACAAGATCACTTAACAAATGTATAAAACTTAGCTCAGTTATAACTGTCAAAGTTCACAGACAAAACACCTGTCTTTTGCAAGTTACATTTCCCCCACATATACAACATGCTAACATTATTAGCATAAACCTATGGCATTTTACATTGTGTGAATTAGCCTAGCAGCTAGCAGACTTTCTTCTACTCGTAGCTGAACAGTTTACATTATTTATACTTTAGTCTTCTTGTCACTGGTTTAATTCACTGCATCTCCTGACAGAACAGCACAGTTGAATTTTAGCCTGTATGTGCGTTATTTTCAGCCTAACATTGTTTAAAGTGAGCAGCTAATGTCGCTGTGTTGCTGTAAAGTTAGCAGAGTGAGATGCCGTTACGTCATGTTTCCTGAGTACGGCTTTTGTTTACATATGGCATGTGCTCTGTCTGTTGACCTGTAGTTTCTCACAAAACAAAATACCTTCAAGCTGCTGATTTATTCACCAGTAAATAACATTCTCCTTATTGTTTTTTCTCTTGGCTACTTGCCATCTGCCTGCCACTGTTGGACTGTGACACAGAACTTCAAAGTAAAGCCGATCCCAAAGACAATCATATGGCTCAATGTTTTCAGTTTGCAAAGATGATACTGGCTCGTGGCTCATTGAATCGATAAATCGATGTAGATTGATTAATTTGACATTAAATGAATGATTTAATTTAGAGTAATTACTTTAAGCCTCATTATACTTATGGCCTCATCAGAGAAATGTGTCAAATATAGGACAAGCATTATTTGTATAATGTTGAAACACAACAGAAGAGAGAAAAAAGAGATTTAGCCATTTTAATATTTTAGACATCATCATCGTTTGACATTGTATAAACAGTGAATTAAAATTTAGCTCAGAGGAAGGTGATTTATAGGCCATTTTCTGTGATTAAAATGAACCCCCACAAGTGTAAGGCCACCAAGAAGTAGCAGAAGACAGCAACATAAAGATATGTCAACATTTTAAAATGCTGTTCAAGAAATATGGCTCAGATTTGCACGGTAGAATATTTATTTACATTTATCACAGAAATGCACAATATCAATTATTTAGTCAGTTAAAATATAATATGACAAGCAAAAGTTGCTGCCTTATAAAAAGCAGCTCCCTTAACAGTCCTTCAGCTGACAAGAGAAACTGAAGCAGAGAGCATGGGGCCCAGATGTTTTTTGTATCACGGTATAGTTTTTCTATGGAGCAACTTGCGCAAACACATACTCAACACACTCAGCAGCAGTTGCCCTTTAGGCAGAGAATAAAGCCTGTTTTATACATCCAGCTCAGGATGAGATGGTTACATTATGAGGTAGGAAGAGCACTTGTGTATGCAGAGGAGCAGGCAACATGGTGTTTGTATGGGGCTCCTATAGTGTGGCCCTAGTTGTTCTCTTTAAGTACAAATATAAAAGTACATACACACGTTTTAGGTAAATTAATCTTTTTGGAAAGCTTTCTTATAACTTTTGGGCTTGGATGATTGGTGTGTTTAAGTTTTTTTTTTTTTTTTGTGGGGGGGGTCACATCAGATGATCATCATTACAACGGTTACATACCCTCAACTTTTTAAACCTCACACTTTTTACTATATTGAAATATGTTCCATTCAAATTTAAAATGCAAAGGTGAAAAGATTTTTTTTTTTACTGAAACATCTCAGCTAGCAGAGAAGCTAATCAACAATAACTGACAATAAATAAATAACTTTTTTTTTTTTAATTTACTTTTTCAGACCCATTTTGCTCTCAGCTCTGTTCAAGTGTTACCATAGAGCCCAGTAATAACTAAAATAACTAGCATGAAGCATTGGGGCACATGGAAGATTAAATAGTCATCAAAAAAGATCTGACCAATTAGAGCCATCTTCATTAACCATCAATAGTCCTTTTATCTCTTGCTGTTATTGTGCATTTATGTTTAATTAGATTTCTATATGTAAGACTCATCAGTATTGTGCTTTGAGGTCTAGTTTAATGATTTTAAATAACCTATACATTTATCCTGTGTGCTATAAAAGTCCTTAAAGTTGTATATGTATAAAACCTTAATTTAGATAGCAATATGGTGTAAGGCCTTTGTACTGTTTTCAGTAAAAGTTTCTGTCTTAAGTTTACATTAAACATTAGATGTTCACCTTCAGCTGGGAGTTTTTAAGTATGTGCCTGGATTCTCTCTCTCTCCGTCTCTCTCTCTCTCTCTCTCTCTCTCTCACACACACACCCACACACACACACACACACACACACACACAGCCACCCACACTACACCAGCTTTTTTCAATTGCAGCTCATTTGAGCATTACACCCAACTTGTGGATGTGTGTGAGGACAGGACAACCTCACATCATGTTGGACTCTGGTGCAGTGTGTTTGTGTACAAATAATATGGGAGCCCAGAATGGTGATTGTGTGCATGTGTTTTTTTTTTCAATTATTTATTCATATGGATAAAGGAGTGTTCAAAGGGGGTCTTTGTTTAAAAAAAATTAAACAAGACACACACACATACACAAACACACACATACACACACACAAACTCATACACACATTCATATAATGCTTTTTTTTTTTTACTGTACTGTCTTTTTTTTTTAGTATTCCTGGGTTATAAACCCCTACCCCTTGATTTTTTCACTCTTTATTACTTTGTAATTTATTTACAGTATATTCTTAATCATTTTACTGTTACATCATTGACAAGTGTTTCTCTACATGGGCAAAGTTTTTCATTTTGGTGAGTAGAGGACACTTTTTATTTAAAGGGTAGTGAATACTATCTTATCGTGTATGCCACACCAGGAAAACAACAGCAAATGTCATTTGTTGAAACACTTAAAATGACCCATGGTCACATCATGGTATGGTGTAAATACAGTCAGACTATCATCTTTGCCTAGCAGTAATCAAGTACTTTTTTTTAGCTAAACTTTACCAAACCTCATCCAAAAAGGTGGCCGATTATGAGATCTGTCACATGACATTATTGTAGACATAGACAAACAACCTATTTTGTCATTTAGATATGACAACTTGTTAGAAAAAGAGACCATGCTCATAGTTTTAATACAAATAGACTCTGTGAAGCAGTATTTGGGTAAACAAGTTTTTAATTGAGCCAGTGACGCAAACATGCACGTGTAGCAAACACATCATGAATCCAGCTATCAACTAATGTAGAGCAGAGAGTAATATCCTTTTGAAATGTGAGCAAATGGACTTAATTTCACTGAAAAAAACATGGTAACAAGGCAATAAGCTACTTAAAACGCAATAACCCAAAAATTAGACATAAATTATTATTATTTTGTGAAGAACAAGAAAATTACCTGAACATTAGCTAAAGAAATGGTGCAAATAAAAAGTAATTCTGCAACACAATTTTAAGTATATAATTATGATCATTATAGTTTTCTGGATATTTTTCCCTAGCTTTTTTTTTTAAAGATAATGTTGTTTAATCTACTAATAACAATTTGCAGAACATTTCTTGACAAGTTGTTCATTTCCTTTCTCCACATGGTTTTAAAAGAAATCAAACCAATTTGCTGAGGGTTTAAAAGTTTAAATACCTGTGAAAGGCATCTGAACGCAGCATGAAAAAGCGATGTTGATCCATGTTTCAATGGGTTAATATGTTGCTATAATCTCTTGATATTTTTTATTGATTAACAAAATTATATGGCTGCTTTGACAATGTATTGTAGCATTTTAACATAGAGCTCACTGTCAGCCTGAAGGCCCTTGCAAACCAAGCCTGTATTTTCATCCAAAATTGTAGCACATTGCAAAATAAAGACCTCATGTTGTGTCATCATGTTTACACACTGACTCCAAAACTTCCGTCTGTTATCAAAGTTTTTGGAACAGTTTCAGTTGTCTGCGTGTTCTTCATCCTTCGAGAGCCTTGAGAGAGTTGTTTTATTAAGCCATGAAGAAAATATGTCTGCTGAACTTGCGGAACACTTCTGCAAAAGGAGAGAGAAAGAGTATCACTTCATAATTCAGATAACCTTTCAACAGGTCAGATAGGAATGTTCAGGTGGATGGTGATGATGAAGAGGAGGATGAAATATAGGATGAGAGCCGCACACTGACCGACAGGGAGCGATAGGTAACTGCAGTGCAGAGAGTGGCCACAGCCAGGGATGTACCTCCATCAGAGAGATGCAAGGGAGGAAATCTGTTCTCCCAAATGGTTTGTATTGCAGAATAGAACAATGACATGCATTGGACTCTCTGTGCCTAACAGTTTTTAATGGATGACATTTTTAAAAAAATGAACTTGTGTGTAAAGGCCATTGGGCAGGCATCTGCTAGATTAAAATAGAGAAGTATGCTTTGCTAAATAGTTGGACACAGTAAGATATGCCGCTCACTGACAGTACAGATAAAAGCTGCAGTACAACATAAATTTTTGTAAAATGTAGATGAATGCGTCATGCCTCAGTCCACGGAAGCTAAGGATTTCTGTTTAAAGACATGACTCCAATAATTTCTCGGTAATGAAGACTATCTATCTTTGAAAAAAATTCAACCAGCCTGTTCTCATCCCAAGTCCTCACATGTTGCCGCTTTGCAGTAGACTTCCACATCTACACATTATGTTCTAGGCATCCCTTTGTGTCTGCTGTTGTTGTTTCGAAATGCTGCGACTGTGATGTCAACACAAGCAAATTGTGGGCTGATGCTGCGTGTGATTATGTTTAGACAACAAAAGCACATTGAAACGAACGATTGGATGTCAGCAAATGCACCAGTTTAAGATTAGGCAAAAAAGGCACATGGTAATGTGCAGGAAAACAAACCCCACTGCATTCAGAAGGGAGGCGAACACCTGACTCTTGCATGAAAGTCCAGGGTTTTTAGGATCCATCCACCACCCCTCCTGCTTGCCTTCACATTTCTTATATTAGTTTGTTACTGGCAGTGTTTCAACCTGACACCACTCAGCTGCGTATCATGTGGACACAAACAGGTTTTATCCAGTCGCAATCTTACTGATGCTGCCTGTCTGCATATTATGCTGCCACGATCTCATCCAGCCATTTTGCAAAAATGCAAACGTTTAGTAATTGACTTCAGAGTGAGAACAGGCTGGAGCCACAGAGTGACATATAATGTTTAGTATACAAAATTATTCACTATTTTTTTTGTCTTTGTTTGTCAGCAGTTAAGTTGTAGTTAGTATCCTGGAGGCCTTAAAACCCGAACCCGACAAACACCCCATGTCCCTGAGTTCAGATTTCTCTGTGTGCACGTTGGCCTTGCACTCCTCTCCCAATTTGAACCACTTTGTAATCAGCTCCAACAATTATAACCTCGAGTGTGCCTCTGATTACTGTCCTGGTGTATTTTGGACTGTTCTGGGAATCCAGAAAAAAACTCATACAGGTCCCAGCAGAACTCTAGGTTAAATACATTTACAGTAACCCCGTCTGTGTGTGTTTGTGTGTGGGTTGCTGTTCGTTTGAAGTGCTCATTCCGCCTAAATTACAGTGCTGCCATAATGAAGTATCACCATGCGATTTCGAGGCAGACCAACACAAAGAGAGATCAGTTTTGTGCGTGTGTGTGTGTGTATGTGTGTGTGTGTGTGTGTGTGGCTTTTTGTGTGCTGGACACTTGAGGTGAAAGTTCAAATTGGATGCCCAAGCAAAAAGTATCTGCCCAACCACAGTGTGTGTGTTAACGTGTCTTTATTCTCCGTGTTTGCATGTGTTACATGATGCAAGTAGAAAACGCTCTCGTGTGTGAGGCGGCCCAGCTGTGCCGAGACCAGTGTTTGTGTGTATAACAATGCCTGTGACTTTGACTTTAAGGAAAGTAGTTGCGTGAGCTTCCTCCCAGTTGTGTTTCTAAATGTGTGGATGCACCAGCCAGCTGTGAAAAAGCTCAGTTTGAGCTCAAACACACACACACTGGTAGGTGCGGGCGCCTTTGGCTGCAGGCTGTGCTGGCCTCACCTCCGGCCTCCCTGGCCTGCTGAATGCTGCATGAGGTTCAGCCGGCTCATACATAGTGCATCAGCACAAACATGCCATCGGATGATATACATAGTGCATCAGCACCTGTACGCGCCTTCACTAACAAGAACCCAATCCATTTTTCATCAACACATGCAATGGGACTGCTGTTTTAGGACAGGAAAGCAGAGGTGATGGGTGGCAACCGATGTGTTTTTTTGCGTTTGTTTGTGTGTTTGTTGGATGGTGGATCTTGTCTTTTGTTATCTACCTTTTGTCATTTACTTTTTTGTTCCTTTGTCCAGTCCCACCAGGATATTGTGGCCAGTTTTTGTGATTGTTACAGCCAGAAATGCCTGATATTGCCAATACTAGTGTAAAATAAAACAATTATTAAAAGTTTTAGCTGGTCTCAAATTTTCTTTATCATATGACTCAGAGCCAGTCAGGAAGATTTAAAAACAGCGAGGTAGGAAAGCAGACACAAGATGCTTTTACGCAGAGGTGGTGCCATAGGGCTGAAACAAAGTCCCCCCTTTATACCGTCTCTGCACTTTTACATAGAACCAAATGATGCCAGCATCATAATGCTCGTGTGTGTGGTTGAAAGAGGCCCAACGGGTGTATTTTGATGTTTTTTGTGCCTCTGGATAAAAATAACAGTGACCCTTTTTCACCAATATCTTATGTTTTTCCTAAATTTGTCCTCAAAAAAGGTCCAAGAAAAGACTGTCATGATGTGTTCCTAAACAGCAGAATTGTTTGTACTTGTGTTCTTATAGTGATGAATATCATTGTCCTTGAAAGTTGGGGGCATGAGTCAGCTGATCCTAACTAGCAAAGGTAAACACTGCTTCTCATAAAAGGGGACGAGACTGCAGGGCCGTGTGCACACACGAACTGAGGAAGAAGAAGACGAAAAAGGTGGTAGAAGAAAAAGACAGAGGAAAAGAAGAAGCAGAAGAAGAAAATTTCAGAGAATAAAGTCAAGAGAGCTCAAACAAAGGTTTTATTTTTTTTATATGCCGATTATGCAGATAATGGAGGAACTTGTCTGATGTAAGGAACTACACAATTGTTTGACATGTAACTGCAATGTAAATGATTAATTAAAATTGAACTGAATTGAAATTGAGATGGTGGCACCAAAAGCTACCGTTCACATTCACATTGCTGAACGGCGTCAGGTGAAAACGTGACTGGACAGAACTGGTTGTGGTGTTAGGAATGCTAACGGATTGCATTACTGCATTACTGCATTACAGACAAATGTAATGTGATTACTGTAATGTGTTACTTTGCAATGCACAACCCCCACACCTGCTAGATAGCAATGGCATTTTCTTCTCTTTGCCCCCAATGCTGCATCAGATGTAACATTAGGCTTTGCAGCCAAAAGTAGTTCAGGTGTTGTGAGTAAAAAGAGGAGGTTCTGCAGCTGAACAAAGTGGCACATTTTGTGTGAAATGATGTAGTTACAAGATAGCAGCTAACACTGACTCTCAGACTTTGGATTGAACATAATATTTAGCTAATCCATTGTCATTCTGAACTACCGCTGCTTTGACAGTGTTTTTGGTGTAAGATGGTTTACGACATCTGTTGCACGTCTGTCCATCCTGAAAGAGGGATCCCTCCTCAGCCGCTCTTCCTGAGATTTCTTCCATTTTTTCCCCCCGTTACAGGGTTTTTTGGGGGGAGTTTTTCCTTAGGCAATGTGAGGGTCTAAGGGCAAAGGGATGTCTTATGCTGTAAAGCTCTCTGAGGCAAACTGTGTCTTGTGATAATGAGCTTTATAAATAAAATTCAATTGAATTGAAATTGAGATGGTGGCACCAAAAACCACCTTTCATATTCACATAAAAATGCTGCTGAACGGCGGCACGTGAAAACGTGACTGGACAGAACTGGTTGTGGTGTTATTATACTGTCTCGGAGGGCACCTGCTGCGTCACCTAGGAAAGTGGCTGGATGGAACCTGCAGTGTATCAGGCTGACGGTGTTAGGTTGAAGAGCTTCCGGTGATGTCGTAATATAAGGAGCACGAGGGCGGATGGGTCCAAAACTTTCTTGCATGAGTCTGGTGTTCGCTTCCTGTCTGAATGATATGTCTTTTCTACACCTTACCATCTGCCTCCTTGCGTTTGCTAGCATCCTGGCTAGCATCCTGGTTGCCATGTGCTGTTGTTGCTGAAACATAACCACGTGCAGTATCATAGCACCATGTGTTGACATCATGGTAGTGGCATCCTGAAATGTAAACATCAGACGTAGAGGGATACCTAAATAAAATATGTAGATGCAGAAGTACACTGCAAAGCGGCAACATGTGACGACTTGAGATGAGACCTTGTTGGTTTAGCTTGGTAATTATGTTTTTCTTAAAATGTGAGAAACTCAAAAATAAAGCCAAAAAATGTGTAAATACGGTGACTACATTAGTCATTTGGCCACGCCATGACCCCAATGAAATGCTAACACTGCTCCCTGTTTGCTGGATGTGCAAATTGGCAACAATGTCAGTAGGGTTGTGTGTTCAGTTTGTTCTGTTATCCTTAAGTGGTCAAAAAGTCAAGTAATATCACAGTAAACGATTTTTTTGCCTGAATTCTAGCAGCCCGAGCTTCTATCAGATAGCTATAGAAGCTACTTGAGACTGCATGCCTCCAGCTCCATCCCATAACACACAAGGTGCTGATAGCAGCCTCGCTGTCACTATGACTACTATCAGCGAACATCTCTTGCTCCCAGTGACCTATCTAGCTTCTGCATTATAGCTAGCGTGATAACAGCAGTGGGGCCAAGTGCCCTTTAGCAAGTCTCCCCTGCAAAGCAGAGTCTCCTAAATGAAAACCATTCCCCTCCGCCTGCTTCCGAGCTCTGCTCAGGGACAGGAGCCGTGGGGGCAGCAGCTGGTGGAGGATATGGCAATTGTTTATGAAAAAAAAATGCTTTCTCAAGCCCACCAAAAACACACACACTAGGGGAAAAAAGCCTCTGCCCCTGTACAGCCAACAGCTGGGAAGCGTTGGGAGTAGCCTGAAGGCTGGCAAGTCACCCCCTCCCCAGTCCAGATGGGGGAGGTTAGGCTGAGGCTAGTTGCGGCCCATCCCACCCCTCCTCTCTCTCCCCTCCACTTCCCAAACTTCCCATTCCCATTAACGGGAGGCTAAAGATTGCGGAGGAAGGGAAAGGAGGAAGAAAAGCAAAAGAGCATGACTGCTCTGTTTTTCACCCCCAACCCTCCCTCCGTCCTCAGTATAATCAAATAAAGCAGGAAGCTTCCGAGACGGAAGAGGAGTGTTTATTGATATTTGCATGAGCTGTTTCACCCCATGTCCTGTCCCTGCAGTTGGTTTTCTGTCCACCACTTTTGAAAATTCTGATATTGTCAATGTTTTCAGCTCATATATCATGCCTAACTCAATGTATATAAACAACTGAGGCACAAAGGTTCTGTTTTTTTCAGTTTGGAACAGATGATTATCATCTTAAACTCCAGCTCCACATCTGCTGCAAAATGACTATGACTTGTCAATTTATTGTAAAAGAGGATATCATGTAAAATACCATGTCCTTAAATAAGAACTGGTGACCAACTCCATCTATGCCCTTAGTTGGACATAAAGGAGCACACACTACTAACATTGGAGCCAAGAGAAGTCTGTTGAGAGTATTGGTTTACTGCTGCTTACCTTCAAGTGCTTAAAAAGTTAAATTAAGACTCAAAAGTGGCCTTGAAGTGGAAAACTGTGGTGGGAACTGAATGGATACTGTATTGCATATCATTTGTGGAGCAATGCCAAGAGAGAATCTCCATCATCCAACATAAAGGCAAACCGAGTTTTAAATCTGGTAACCCACTTCCTATGCAAACGCATGAGCACTGACTCCAGCAAGTTTCAACCTTTTATAAGGCCATATAAAACCCAAGAATAACCACTGGGTAGTTTTACTGATGTAAAAATCATCTGCACAACCATTTTAAGAGAAATCTTATTCATTTTAAAAGCATAATATTCTATAAAGCTCTTTATTGTTGTGATATGTAGTGTCAAAATAGATTGTGGGTTAGGGTGCCAAAGATAGATGTCAGTTTTCCGACACCAATTTCCAGTAGTCATCTCTTCAAAGTGCAGTGAACCCTCGTAAAACCAGTTTGGCAGCGCTGAGAGGATCTGGTGTTTGAATGGTGCAGTGCTGAGAAGTTGCCTTGAGTAACAAAGGGAAGCTTTTTCTTGAACTGCCACTGTGAAAGGCTGTCTTGTTATTTTCAATGGTCCTTTTGTTAGAGTTCATTGAGAGGCGACAGCTTGATTTCCCCTCAAGCCAACCATGTGTGTGTGAGTGTGTGTGTGTGCACATGTTGTCACTATCTGACATATCACTCGTCATACTATTGTGAGTGTGTATGTGTGTGTTTGTGGACGGAGTGCAGTAATCCAAGCTTACCTGCAGCCCTGTGGGCTTGCTGCTGACTGCTCTTTAAAGGTCACAACTCATGACCTCTGGGGTCTGGGCCAGATCAGTGTCCTGGGGTGCCATTGTCTCTCTCCCATATGCAACATACATACCAGACATTTTGCACAGCGGGGTTTTTACTGAATAATTAGTCAAGACTGTGTATTGTTGTAGATTTATCATTCATGTGTGGTTTTAGGGACAATGCATCTTGAGCAGATATGCATCTTAGGGCTGCATGGATTTACAGTATTTAAAAAACATTATTGTATTGTTGTTACTGCTGTCAGACAGTGTCATCAGCTCAGACTAAAGACTCAGAATCAGCCTGCTGGAGCTTTAGTCCAATCAGATGGCTGCTCATTTGTAAACAGTCCCTCAGAGCATCAGCACTGGCAATGTGTGAGATATGATTCAGTGTAATTGAAAACATGTTTATTGTTGAGTTGAGAAATTCTCCATGTGTGAACTGATTGGAATCTCAAATCCCAATTATTATGAAAATGGATAAGATTACAAAGGTGAGACAGGCTAAGTGGCATCCTGTAAGAGAGAAGAAGGAAGAAAATAAGGAAGAAGGAATATAATAATGAGGGAACAGAGGGATGGAGGAAGGATTAAATGAATTAAATAAAGGAGGGAGGTTTAAAAAGCAGAACCAAAGTAAGGGGGAATTAAAAGAAAGAGGGAAAGATGGGAAAAGTAGCAAAATAAAGACAGAAAAAAGGAGAAGTAAAGCGGGGAGAAAGAGGGAATGAAGGAATAAAGTTTTAATAAAAAGGGGAAACAGAAGGGTAAATGGTATGGAACCTGATTGCCATTATAAATGAATAGGATTATTAACACACACACACACACACACACACACACACACACACACACACACAAAACGTATGCAGCGCACTAACATTAAACGCCTCACTATGGTCTGCTAAGAAATGTGAGATCAGACCATTGTGTGTTTTCACAGCTATTCAATGTTCAGTTATTTCTCATTCTACAACATTTTACTATTACAAATATATATTAATAATATTAATATTTTTGTTAATCTGGAAATTGAGATTAGACAGGATTCATTTTGAAATTAAGTAAGTACTTTCTATTATTTATATACACAAGGCATGGTGCCAGACGAAGTGACTGATGCCCCTTTTTCCACTTAAATGAGTGCATGTTAGTGGGTATTTTAAGTGCGATGGGAAATGACACTAAATATGTCCTTTCTCATTGCCAGTAGAGCAGAGCTGCGCACATGGCACTGCAGCTGATGAGCATTCCTTTCTGTGTGTGTTTGGGTTTCTTTTACAGGTGAATCACTTCGATATCACAGTCAGGCAAGAAAACAGGTCAAGTAAACAGTAGAAAGCAGCGTGGATGGAGGGCTGTTAAAGCTGTGCATAGTTATGTGTTATTATCATCTGAAATGCTACAGTGACCACCGAAGCTGTGCTTTCCCACGAGGGCGTCACATGGCTCTTCTCTCTTTTAACATGGCTGGTCTTTTTATTTTTCTCTGTGCTGTATAAAAGATGAGAAAAATCTGTTTTAAAGGGATTCAAATGAATGCCTCATCCTGCCCAAGGCAATGTGATGCAGCAGAGGAAACTCATGGTTGTTTTTACATGTTATATTAAAATAAATCTCCAAACCCTGCAAAACCACCTGCTTTTTTTTCTTTTCCAAAACTCAATAGGCACATAGCAATCTGGCACACAACCACATGCTACAAAGATGGAGCCTGTGTAGCAGGTAATTAACCCTGTCCTGCCAGCGGGACGTGTCCTGTCTCTGCACCAGCTACCTGAGGTGTCCCATCTATGCCTGATTTATTTCTGCTGTGAATATGTGCCTTCGACATGCCAAACCAGCAGAATGATAAACTTGCTAAATTCCTTCCTTACCTTTGCTTGGTAGAGTTGCAGCCTTCTTGTTTTTTAGATCAAATCAAATCAAATCAAACTTTATTTATAGATCATTTTTCATACATTTAATGTAGCACAAAGTGCTTCAAAAGTTAAAAACATAAAACAACATCTAAAGATACTAGAGATAAAAGCATGCATCAACATCTCTGTGTTCGCTTGGGAGAGAAACGGGCGGACTCTGGCAATATTTTTGAGATGGTAAAATGCCGTTTTTGTTTAGTTTTTAATGTGTGGAATAAAACCAAGCTCAGAGTCAAAGATGATGCACAGGTTTCTTTTCTTGTTGTGATGGGTTTAAAAACAGTGTCTGAAGTTTTGCTGCAAGTAGTTCTCTGCCATCTAGGACCTGATATCTAAAATGCAGTTAAAAAGTGCATAGAGTGGTCCTGGGTCGAGAGGAGACACAGAGATATATAGCTGTGTATCATCAGCATAACTGTGAAAGTTGATGCCATGCCTCCTGATGATGTTCCCAAGTGGGAGCATGTAGAGATTAAAAAGTGTGGGGCCCAGAATTGAGCCATGGGGCACATCACAGTGTATTTTATAGTTCTTTGAGGAGCAGGTAGCCATACTTACTAAAAATTCTCTATCTGTATCGAAAGCAGCACTAAGATCCAGTAGCACCAGGACAGAAGGTTTTTTCATGTCCATGTCATACCTGAGATCATTTACATCTTTAACAGGGCTGTCTCTGTACTGTGGTTCGTCCTAAAACAAGACTAATAATTGCCTAAAATATTGTTTTTATTTAAAAAATCATTTAGCTGAGTAAAAACAAGTTTTTCTAAAATTTTGCGGTAAGTTGGACACTGGTCTGTAGTGATCAAGAATGTTAGCATCTAAGTTGCTCTTCTTCAGAAGCGACTTGACCACTGCTGTCTTAAAGGCAGTGGGAAAGACAGCCGTCTGAAGAGAGCAATTCATGGTATTTAAAAGTTCGAAGAATCCATAAAATGTTTTAAAAAGTGAACTGGGAAAAGGGTCTAAAAAGCACTTTGTAAGATTTACTTGGGAGAAAACTCTACCAAGCATTTCAGCATCAACTAGGACAAAACTCTTCAGTGTTTCCTGAGATAAAAGCAAAGATTCAGGTGTGTTAAAAACCATATTCTGATATGGTAATGCATCTGATCTAATTTTATCAATTTTACCTCTGAAGTGGTCTGCAAAGTCCTCAAAAAGGGAGTCTTTCGACATCCTGCTGGAAGAGGATTTTTGGACTGTGTTTATGGTCTGTGATGAGTTTAGAGAAGTGAGCCTTTCTGGAATTTTTGACTGCATTATTGTCAATTTTTAGTTGCTCACGGAGGATTTGGTAATTTATTGTCAATTTGTTTTGTCTCAATTTTCTTTCTGCTGTCCTCCAGTTTCTTTTTAATTGTTTTATTTTTTCATTTCTTCATGGGAATATAGGATTTCTTTTCACCTTCCTCGTTTTCAGTGGGGCGGCAGAGTCCAGGGTCGACTTTAATTTGCTGTTAAAATTCTCAACGATAAAATGACACGAGGAAGGTAAAATGTCAACAGGAATGTCACGTAAAACCTTAATGAAATTTCCAGCCACTTCAGAAGTAAGATAGCGTTTCCTCACAGTTTGCGTCAAAGCTTCCCGCTGAATAAAACCAGTGATGTTAAAAAAGGCAATGCCAAGCCAACAACAGAGGACACACTGGTGGACAGGCTGGAGGTTAGGACAAGATCCAGAGTGCGTCCTCTGTTGTGAGGGGGTTCAGTGACGTGTTGAATAAAATATATGCAGTTAAGCAGGTTTAAAAACTCTGAGGTGATTGAGTCTGACCAATTATCAATATGTAAGTTAAAATCACCAGAGATAATGATTTTATTGTAAGAGGTGTGGATAATTAAAAGTAAATCTGAGAATTTGTTAATAAAATTAGCACAGTGTTTGGATGGTCTGTAAATTGTCAAACATAAAATAGGAGGGCTGCTAAAAACAAAGGCATGGTATTTAAAGGTGGTTACACTGTCGTATGACACTTCCTTAAAAACAAACCTGTCTGAGTAGATTGAGGCAGTGCCACCACCTTTTTTGCCGCTTTTTGAGGAAGGATGAGCTTCTTGAGTAAGGGGTCCTTCTTCTCTTCTGCCTTCGTACAATTCTTGTTATGCTGACAGGTTAACTCTATGAGGCCACGCCATGAGGGCTGAGCCTCATTCATTCCCATGAGAGCTGCTCATTGGCGCATGAAGCAGAGAAGGCTCTTTTTCCAGACTTAGAATTGTGTAAAATACCTGGATCTACTGGCCCATAGAGTATGCGAACTAGAGATTAATGGCAGCCGAGCACGGCCGAGTGGTTAACTTTCGCCGGCTGAGTGACCGACTTCCGGATTAGCGCCTCGCTAGCTTGACTGGCGGTCTAAAAAATTTAATTTTGTGGCTCTTTAAGTACTTTCCAAATGTTAGTGAACAGGATGGTTTACATCTAGATAGTGATAGAAGATGTTTCACAGGAGTTTTGACACAAATTTTTTTTTTACTGATTTACAGATGTCTCTTTCCGGATGTATGTCAATGGGGAAAAGTCTTTCTGGGCCAGTGTGCATCACGTGACCGACTTGAACGGTGTAATTCCACTTTTGGCCACTATGTAAAATTTGCATCAGAGCCTGGCGCACTTCCTGGGCGCTTGGTTAACTGTAATAATTCCTTCCTGACAATGCACAACGAACAGCACTGTCCATGGTGCTGAGAGAAGAGTGCTATGTTTCATTATAGAACCATGATTGAATTCTGTTTGTGCAGGAGGAACAGAGATTGGATCAGGTGCCAAGCTTTAAAAGGACACAACAAAAACTTAAACTCAACACTATTGTTTGTGCTCCAATTTTTCACAAGTTTAAGTTAAAGATTAAACTTTATTTATGCACACAGATGACTTATCTCTCAAATTTTAGTCCCAAATTTGTTAAAAATCTGTTTAAGTTAGCATTTCTCCTTTGTGTGTGTCCTCTTACACTGCTATTCATCACTCAACATGCTGCTCACTTACTCTCACTCACTGCCTGCTGCCATAGTAGCCTTGTTGTGGTCATTTCTGTTTATGTGAAATTCTCAAATATATAGAAAAAAAAGATGTGTAGCAGAACTTCAACAGGTTTTCAACAGTTTTTTTCTTCGTCTTCATAAATCATGTCATGACCCCTCAGAGTCATTCTGTGACACTGTAGATGGACATGACATATCATATATCATATTTTACTGCACAGCTACTACTTTTACTTTTATAATAATACTTTTGCACCTTTATTTAAGTTAATTAAGTTTAAATGCAGGACTTGAACTTGTAATTAAGTATTTTCCCACTGTAAAATTGGTACATTTATAAATAAAAATAAAGAGAATGTGCACAGTTTCCATTTGTGGTGCTGGTGAGTTTGTCTTTAAAAGCAGCCTTCCACTGTGCCAGTCGGAGTTGTTCACAATGACATGTTATTCTGAGTAACTGAACAAATCATTTACCTCCAAAACATGTGCTCTCTAGTAAATCCTGAAATAAGTTAAACTAAGTCAGTCCATGTCAGTAATTGTTTCAGGTGATTTAATTCTGCAGTAAAGTTCTTAATTACCTAATATTCAGCCTGTGCGAACAAACGAAGTAAATGAAATGATACAAGCTGTTAAGACAAACCTTATATGCTGCGTGTTTTGTGAGAATTCTTGTTGAGTGATGCAAGGTATGCGTGTTTGTGTGTGTGTCTTCCCTGTAAGCTCTGTGACTCAGCCTGTAAACAGACACCTATGAGCAGCTGGGCACTTGGCTCCAGCACAATTCCCTGACAGAGAGGAGAGGAACTGTAGACCTCCACACATACACAAACCCACACCGTGTATGCATGCACCAACAAGCAGTACATCAACACACACACACACACACACACACACACACACAAACATCCATAAATACACAGATCCATTCGACAACACACTCTCACACAAACACATTTCCCTCAGCTCCCACAGGAGACAGACACTGCCATGTTTACTGGCTCGCCGGAAACCTTCACAGGAAGGAGCGAGAGACCAGTGCCTATTGCTCTGTCTCTCTCTCTCTCTCCTTGCTCTTCCAAACTTTTTCTGCGTCTCTGGGACATCTCTATATCAACACTTTGGTCAGTTTATTTGTCCAAGGCAACAACTCAGCAGGCTTTATTGCTCTCCAAATCTAAATCAGGAGGGGGCGTAGGGGACAAATTTCCGGATGAACCCGCCAGTGGACACACTCAGGAGAATGTAAACCGGGCCTGAAGCATAAGTGATAACAAATAAGTGATGTGCACTAGCTGTGAGCCGTACTCTCCAAATGTTTTTGTTTTTACTCTGAAGGACACCGAGGAGTCTGGCTGGAGCTTCAGCCAGAAAAACACTCCAGAAGCTTCCAAACACTGTCGTCCACTCTGTCTCTCCCTCAAGAGCGGGCTTGTCCTGGCCTTCACACTCAGAACAGAGGTTTTTTCTTGGGGCTGATGATTCACTTGGAGCAGAAGAAGAAGAATAGGATGGTACCAATGGGCCAAGTGGAACTATAATTTCACCCAGTTGACAAATAATATCAAGGGTTGTTTAATAGAAAATCTTCTCACTGCAGTCTTCCCTCCTTCCCAAAGAAAATAAGAAATCAAGACCGGGCTTGCAAAAAGACCACAGAAAAATATGACTTAGTGCATATATTCAATATACACATTAATAATATATTCTCAGTTATTGCGTCTGTTTAATGCTTGATGGCTTATATTGGATTATCATGGGAGAGAGAATTCTTCAAGTCAACACATTCTCCCTCCCAATTCCTTAAATAGGGATGATTGGTCAGAGGCCATATGTTTTCAAATGTGACACTCCAGGTACCCCTCTAGCATCAGATCAGGCTGCTCAGGGATAGCATGTCAGTATCCAGCCTGTCCTCCTTCTGAACTCACAAAGCACTGCTGCTTTGTGAGTGGTGTGTACAGTAAGATGACGAAGCTAAAAGTCGTTGCTGGACGATGTGAACTGAGAATGTGATCGGACAGAGCTGTTACCTTTGTTATTATATGCTGGTGGACTGACAGAACCTGTCGTGTCTGCATGAAATGCTGCTGGCAATATAAGGCGCTTGAGAGCACCTATAGAGCAGGTGGGATGGGTGGTGGATGGATCCTACAAACCCTGGACTGTCATTTGTTCACTTCCTGTCTGAATGTGGTTTTTCTATCCACACCTTAAAATGTGCCTCCCTCCCCTAATACTATTGGTTGCCATTTGCTGTTGTTTTCTAAACGTAACCATGTGTCACATCGTCCCATGTGCATTTTTTGACATCATTGTATCCCAGAACATCAACAGAAAACACAGAAAGATATCTAGAGTGTAATAGGTAGACGTGGAAGTTCACTGCAAAGCGGCAACATGTGACAACTTAGAATGGGAACGTGTTGTAATATACACATATAGTGTCTTTTCAAAATTAACTTCTGTGTTCACAGGAAATGTACAGTTTTGCTGGTTAAATGCATACAGTCTTGTTTCAAAATAAACTCCCAATGTAGGTTTCCTCATTTTAAGGGTTACTTTCTTAGGTTTGACAATGTATTATGTGTGCGATCCACCGAGGGAGATTTAAAAAGGAGATGTTAGTGGTTAGTGGCTAATTCAAACAAAAAGAACAGCAGTCGTAAACGCATCAACTAAGAGATTCAGGAGCTCTTTACCCTCCAAGCAGAGGAGGGTAAATGATTGTTATTGACACTTTTATGCCATTGTTGTTATTAGAAAGCTCTGCCAACTCTGCCAAGTTTTATGTCATGCTAGAGGCTGATGCTGTTGTGTTGCATGTCCTGCCCGCCATGCCCCTTTTGATTGCGGGATCGCTGGTGTTTGGTTCAAAGAGGGCATGAAGAAGGGAACTCGTCTCTATAGTGCCATCTATGTGTAAAAAGGCCTAATAGCTCTATCAGCACTGTTGCCATTGTAGAGCGCTGTTTATGGAGTTAGCACCATAAGCTAATAGCTGCGGGATCAGCCTCCATGTTGAGAACCATGTGCTAACAATAATGCCCCAACTCTGAATCATAAATATGCTCTGAATGTCACATACAGCTGCTTTAATGAGGATATCACCTCCGGATGTTAAGACATATAGTAATCCCTGCTTAAAATGATTTTTAAAAAAAAAAAAAAAAAAAAAAGAAGAAGAACTACATTTACATCCAACTGCATTTACTCTTTCTCTCTAATTGAATAAATATAGAATTTATGAGTATGCAAACAGTGTTCATTTCAACCGATTGTGTCCAGCTGTTAAGCATAATGAATGTCTTTCTGACAGGGCAGAGCAAAAGAAAACTTTCCACATCTATTTCCAAACAGGTGTGTAGGCGAGGGGCGAGCAGAACACAAAACTTTTTAACCAATGAAGGTCTACTCACAATAAAGAAATAAAGATTTTTGCAATTTAGACAGTGTGTAGGAGTTTTTCTCTAGGCTTTCTTTTGAAAGGGCAGAAAATTGTGTGATTATATTTTTTAATTTTTCCATGTTTATCTTTGGTTTCTGAGTTTAAGCTGCAGGATAATGTTCAGGTGGAGGAGAACTTGTAAATGTGAAATGTGTTGAATCTAGTACCACATATCACATGCTACAACTTAGTGATATTTTTGCCCATCTACACTGTTAAAGACACACTGACACACTAAACCCACACTGACTGTCCTCTCAGGCCCATCACACACACACACACACACACACACACACACACACACACACACACACACACACACACACACATGCTGTACACACTGTCCTGCTGCTATTAATGCACAGGAACTGCTAATTTTTTGCATGAGGTCCTTCCTCCTCTCTCAGTCCTTCTCCCTTCCGATATCATCCTCTTTTCCAAGCGCACTGCTTCTCATTCTCTCTCTCTCTTTTTTTTCAACACTTTTGAACAAAGTCTTTCTTTATTATCACTGCCAACAAAAACCAGTACACTTTTCCCGTCAGCACCCACAGCAATGCTTTAGAGGGTAGCACTTCCAATTAGCTGCTGGTTGGAAATTTTGATCACAGCGTATCAGAGAAAGACAGAGAGAATGTGTGTGTTTGTGTTCCACGGAGGATTTTTTTTTTTTTTTAAGTTTGTCACTGTTGTAGAATTAGTCTTGTGTATTGGTTTACAGCAACAGCACAAGACATGTATTTCTCTTCACTTTGAATAACATGAGGTATTGTAATATTAGATTTATGAATGGTTTTCGTTTAGCACAGTTTAATTGTGTGTTTAGTTTTCTCTAGTGTGAAAAAAGCTTTGCCTGCTTTTGAACTTAAATGAATAAAAGTGACCCTTTGTAATAATAATAATAATAGATTATAGGCTTCTGAGTCAGCCTTGCAGGTTAAAACATGATACACTAAGTACACTGACACCATAGTATTTATTATAACCAAAACATTTATTTTGAATTTTTAATCTTTATGATGTCCAATTAACCTTAAGAGGATCTGAAAATAATTTTCTGTAACCGCTTGTCCTTGTAAGGGTCGCGGGGGGGCTGGAGCCAATCCCAGCTGTCAAGAAAAAAAAAATTAAAAAATGACGGATCTGAAAATTCCAACAAAATTAAAAGGAGAGCTTACAATTTTAAATGACCATCACAAATAACAACCTAGTTGCTGTTGGCTATGATGTTTGTCCTTTCCAGAGATATCACTATATCAAATGTGTGTTTTCTGTTAAAAAGTAAAAACATAAGAAAGTTTGACGTTATTAACAACTTACTCTCACTCACTACTTTTTGACTTTACGGAAACTGTGTTAATTTGTGACAAACCTACTCAAACTGCCCGACCCATGACCCACAGGCTGTGGGTCGACCCACGCATCACTAGAACAAAAAAACACAAATTTTGAATTAATTCATCACATTCTCATTCTTATAACTCATAAAATAGGTGGGTAGTTCCCACAAGCAACAGACTTTCATGTGGGAGTCCAGTGTTTGCTTCCTGCCTGAATATGATATTTTTTTCCTACACCTTTCCATGTTCCTCCTTCCCCTAATCCCAATCATCTGTGCCAGCATGTGCATTTGCTAACATCATAGCGTTAGTTGCCATGTGCTTTATTTGCCTAAACATAACCATGTGCTGCATGATCCCATTCTTTGTATATGTTGACATCATGGCAGTGGCATCTCGGAGCTTAGACTGACAAAGCAGCAACATGTTTCAAGTTGAGATGAAAAGGTTTTGATTGATACAGCCCCAAAACACTTAGAGATAAATATCACAATAATTGTGATCAGAGGTTCTTGAAATATTTAGGAAAATACACAATAACACACATCTCAACATTGGCAGAGATATATTATGGCCCCTTTCCTAACAAAAAGTGACGATGACATTTACAGATGGAAATTACTGTTCTTAGTTCTTCTTGAGGCCCTGACACACCAAGCAGTGTGCAGCGGTCAGTCGCTGCAAGTTGGGCTGTCAGTGAGCATCAGTGAGCATCTTGACAGCTTTGTCTTTGCAACATGTACTACACCATTGACCTTCATCTGCTTTATTTTAGCTAAGGATGGCTGTTGGTTTTATGTGTTCTTGTGCAACTTTTTGGCCAAAACATGATGCAAGGGGCTTTCGTTGCTGCCAGTTCTCTGATGTTGGTTTGGTGTGCCTGGGCCTTTAGACAAAGAATTGACATAGAATGAACATTCTTCTATAATTTCTGCTCCTCTTTCAAGCACTTCCCGTAGCATTTTTCTTAAAACAATTTTCTGCTTTACGTCATGGAAAAATTTACTTTTTCTCTTATTTACAAGGGAAAAAGAAGGTTTTATTAAGTCCTGGACCAAGTGGGTCAAATTTGTAAAACCCTCATGACCAAATTTTTGAGATAATCGAACGAATGACCCTGTTGTATAGTTTATTCAAGGAAACCTTGTTCATTTCTATTGCTTTTTCTCAAGTGTCCTCCTGGCATATTTCCCGGTGCTATTATGTAAACATTTTATCTCTTCAATAATCTACAAAGTTCTTTCATTTTGAGAAAAAATACAAACTGATGAAAAAAAGGCATATTAATAATCACATTAGTCCCTAAGAACTAATCTTATATATATTCTGTTCAGTCTTGTATTGTGTAACAGTCTAAAGTTTTCAAGTGTTTGGCAGACATCATGCTTCATTTGCAGTTATCATTCATTCTGAATATTTTCATCATGAATATTCCATGCCTCATAATACTTGTAATCCATTACATTGCACAATGCCAGTGAGCTTAGCCAAGTGTTCACAGATAGACAACAGCTTTTCTCGGTAGTGGACTTGCTAGACAATAAATATTTGGACACTGAGGGTGATACAGGCCCGTTGCACAGTGAGGAGGACCTTGAACTCTTCGTTCTCCCACACTGAGCTTTAGAGGCCGAGCCAGAGGGGAGAGGAGCGACCACCACACATGGCTGAACACACCCGTGTAAACATGGACTCTCCTGTGTGTTACCCTAGTATCCTTATACTCATTCACACACTGTTAATGCAAGAGAATACTCTCTGTAATAAACATTTTTATTCAGTGCATAATTTCACCTGAATGAATACAGTCATATCAAGATTGTGACTGAGGCAGGAAGCACAAGTCCTACCACACTATTCCTGTCCAGTTGCTGTTCTAAAAGCTTCTTTAACTCTTAGGGTTAACATTTACTGTATATGTATCTTTATAGACAGGCTATCTACAAAAAAATGTTACAAATGTCACATCCTGAGTTAAGTATAGAGAGTCTCTCCCCAGTAAAAAGTAAATCAGAGTCAGAATCTGCTTTATTGGCAAAGTATGTAGGGGTCTGAATGCAGCTCAGTTAAAGGGTTAAACTGTGTAATTTTAATAGATTAACATTTTCACAATTAACATTTTAAGAAAAATATTATCTTTCTTTCTTAGAGAAGTTTTTATGTTTTCTTTCACTCATAAAGACTATCATAAAACAGGATCCTCGCGAAGGTGGCTGCCAGTGAAAACATGATTTAAACACGCCGCCTTTCCCGGACAGTAAATCATCAACATGAGTCAATACAATATTGATCAGTGGCATTATCACACGACAATGATGAGTATGAGCAGTAGGCCAGGCAAAGTAACACAACAAAAACACAGACAGTATGATAATAACATCCAAAAAGTTTTACTCTCAGTGTTTTCTATGGCTTGAGAAATACTTCCACAAAAAATCAAGAATGTCACTATACATGTGTTTTTAACAGTGTAGCATTATCATATAAAATAATAGTGTGTTTCCCAGACAAATTGATAGTGAGTTCACTATGTCCTTTCAGATGTGAAACTGTCAGGGACGAGGGACAGATACACAACAACATGACAGGCTCCCATTGAATTACAGAGTGGGTAACACATCATCAAAACTGTGATTTCCCTCCTTTATCTACTGTGCTGACTGTAGAGATCTTATGTGCTGTTTTCACTGACATGGATTTAAACTGTAAGTGTGTGAAGACATAGAACTGCTCAGGGTTTTTTTAATCAGCATTTTTCCCTTGCTCTGCCTCAAGTAATAAGATTACCTTTTACATTTGGAGAAAAACAGGACAGCCTCTGCAAGTATTTACTTGTTTGTATGTTTATTTACTATACAGGTAACTTTTTACACATTGATAAAGGGGTTGACAAGTGCCCATGTACAATGACATCTGAACAACAGCAGTGTGTTTTAAGATAAGTACAACCGGGCCTAGTAGGCTCACTGAAATCTGTGTAACTCATAAGACACTAACGGCCGCTCCTTTTGTGCAAAGCAGAGCTCTGGTAGTGTTGGAGGGGGGTGGGGTTTCATCCTTCAGGGCCAGACTGAACTTCCTGTGAAGGTGTAAGGGATAAACGAAGAGAGGGATGCTGGGAAAGGGTGAGGCCGTGTGAGGAGATGAGAGTCTGAGCCCGGCTTAGACATCCTCCTCTCAGAGGCTCCTGACATCCCTACTGGCTATCATATTCTCCATGGCCTTAACACACATCTCCCACACAAACACACACACACACACACACACACACACACACACACACCTTTTCTTGCTCTTTTCTTCTCCCTGTCCCTGTTCTGACCCTGAGAGCTGCTTTTATAGAGAGCAGAGACACTTAGTGCTGTCGGACCACTTGTAGAGGCTTCTGTCCCTTTTATTCTCTCTGGCTTCAGCATGCATCAAAAGCAGAGGTCTAACACCGCTGCTGGCAGCTTTGGGTCACACCAAATGACAGTGTGGCAAAGTGTGGAAGTTCATAATGCCCTGTATTTGAATTTACTGCCTGAGAACTGTCTGAATTTTTAACATAGGGAGAGTGTGATTTTAGAAATTGTCCACAACAGGAGTAAAGTTTCTATGAGACTGTCCCCACCAGAAAGACAATATCACTGTTCCTTCCAACACTGAAGGCAGTCTGCGTTTAAAATGATGACTGTCCTCAATAAATAGCAACCTCATAATTAGCATAACATCACAACATCACAGATGTCTCAGGGGGGAGGACAGGATGGTTGATTAGGTTACTGTCTGGTGCTGACATGGTAGACATGGCTGTTCACACCGTAGCTTATACCAACATTCACTGTTATTGTGCTTTAACCATGACAGTAGAGTTGTCCTTACTGGCACCATGGCTTAGATCCTCCCCTAAAGATAATCATATAGTTTTATTTTATTAAACTTAACCAAACCTTAACCATCAAGATTTTTGTAAGACACAAGGGCGTGTTGCTCCCTGCATCTGTCATGAGAATGTCACATGATTCTATTGTTTGTTTCTTACTCGATAATTGATGTAGTGCTCTATCCATGTAACCTGCACACACCATAATAGTAACTTATCAGGAGAAAGAATCAGGCTTCATGGGAAATGTTATTTTTAAAAACACACAAAGCTAGTCTTAAGAACTTTCAACATGTTCTCATTCCAAACTTTTCACATGGTGCTGCTCTGTCAGGACCCTTCGCATCAACGTATGACGTTTTTGGTATCCTTGTGCATCCGCTGTTTACACTCTGGGATGCCTTACAGTGATGTCAACAAATGCACATGGTGGGATGAAGCAGCACAGTCCTTGTGTTTACACAACAGCGCACCAAACTCACAGATGGTTAGGTTTAGGCAAAAGAGGCACATGGTAAGGTGTAGAAAAAAAACACACACAAACATCCACATGGGAAGCAAACTCTTGCACAACAGTTAGTTGTTTGTGTGATCCATCCACCTCCCCACCCGCTCGCCCTATGAGCACACTCACGCTCCTTATACTATGTGGGTACCAGCAGCGTTATAACCTGATACTCTCGTTTGCATTTCAGACACATTGTCGTACATCCATACATAGACAGACGTATGGATGTATGACAATCCCCAAAACATAAAGTTATTCTCATGAACTCAGTATCTTAAATCTGCCTTTAAGGAATTTGTTCTAATTTTACACATATGTCCTCTTGGACTCATTGATGAATGGATTAGATTTTGGTGGTTTAAGGTCAAGGTCACTGTGAACAGGTCCACTTCATTCATGAGAATGTGGCACTCAAGAACACCATGTGGGATTTTCTTTAAATTTGATGACATCTATTTGGATTCAACAATGAACTGATTAGATTATGCTGGTCAAAGGTTATTGTGACATCGCTTCTGTCTCATTCTTGTGAATGTGATTTCTCAATATTGGGATATATATTTGGCAGAAATGTGCTATGACCTTAAAAAACATCTCTTTGGCCATAACTCAATAATTCATATGCTAAATAAAGCTGCAAGCAGCGATGAAAAGGCCCTCGCACCCCCATGTACATTGAGGGTACTGGTGGGAGTCCAGCCGAAGTGTTCGTTAATTTTATGTTTGGACCCTGGAGTGATATATTTCACATGGACTTCCAGGGGCCACTAGGTGACACTGGAGGGCACATAAATGCCACCTCATCCAGTTCACCCATTGCCAGTGGGTGGCACAGTGAGTATGACAGGCAACTGACATGCTGATGTCTTCAGGTCTGCAGCCTGATCACACCAGCTAAATTTGGGGCCAATTGGTTGATGCAAAGTGAAGTTACAACAACTTCCTGTTTGGCTTGCATACTGTGTTGCCACGGCAATGGTGTTCAAGGAAAACTTATAATCTTCACAACAAGGCATCATCAAGGTCTTAAAGTGTTTTTGTTTTTTTTAACCAACTTTGAGCTGAATACAGATGTGTTCAGGGTGGGACCCTTATCAAATCTATGAAGTTTCAGGCATATCAGACAATGTACACCAAAGTTACAACAATTCCCTCTCTTATGGCAAAACATCAAAATTCGACACAGTGACACGGGAGAACTGTAAAAGTTTTGCGCTGACCTTTGATAACTTTTCATCTCCAAGGGGTTTAGATTGGACACGCCAAATTTGAAGTTGATCAGATTAATCCTGTAGAACAAGTTTGCAAAAGTTTGAGGCCAGAATTCATCAAAAATTAGCAAAAACAAAACAAACAAACAATCAAATAACAAAATTCAAGTGGCCGACTTCCTGTGGGGTTTGGGGGGTGGGTCCACAAGGCTTTTTTGTGCATCTAGACAGGATAGACAAGTCTACCAGATTTTATGAATGCAGGTGAACAGCAGTGAGAGGGCTGCCTCATTAAAATATTGTAGGGGGTGATACTGAGGCATGCTAGCACTAACAGAAAATGAGCATATAGACCTACTCAGAGCTGAACTGTTGTCCACCATGCCAAGTTTGGAGAAAATTTTAGCATGTACAGTAAAGTTATAATAATTTTCCCCTCTATGGCAAAACATCAGCATTTGATGCTAAGCCGAAGACAAATGGTAAAAATTTTGCATGGATCTTTGATAACTTTCAACTTTTCATGAATGTCTTGGGATCATACAGACAGAATTTCAACTGGATCTGATTAATTGTGTATACCGAAGTTACAACAATTTTCTGTTTTATTGTGAAACATCACAATTTGACGCCGCGCCACGGGAAAATGCTAGAAGTTTGGTGCAGACCTCTGATAGCTTTTCGTCACAAAGGGGTTAGGATTGGACACACCAAATTTAAAGTAGATTAGATTAATCCTGTAGGACGAGTTTGCAAATGTAGGAGGGTGGAAATCGCCAAAAAAAAAATTGGAGGTGAAACTGACCATTGAGGCTACACATCACACAAAACCATCAAAATACGTATTTTTTTTTTTGCCAGGCCGAGCATGTGTACCATGAGTGTCATGAGTTTTTGGGCATGTTGTGACCAAGAGGTTCCTCACACCGTTCGGTGCTTAGGCCTAATTATGACAAAATTTCACACAAATGTCTAACAAGATAAAATTATGAAAAGATGACATTTTACTTCCAAATGGACAAAGGTCAACTTCACTGTGACATCATAATGTTCTGCAAAAACACTTTTCTGGCCATTACTTAAGGGGCTTTATGCAGGAAACGATAAATCAACAAATGTTCTCTTAAATTTGTTTGTATCCAGGATGTGTTCTTATTTTGTTAGTACCCATCAATTTCTTGGATTTAGCAGTGATTTTTTTATTTTTGCTCTTCTCTTAGATGAGAGAAAATTTCATGAGTAGTTGAGACCACTCTGACCAAGATAAGAGAAAAACATCTTGTTTTCACAGACAACAAGTGTTGACCAGTGCATGAAAAAAATACATTTTACATTTAAGAGATATTTGTAAAATGCATGAATATCATATTTAGATCATATTTTAGAGCAATTATAATTGATTATTAAATTTAGGGCTGAAGAAATACAACCATATTTGGTGCACTGATGAAGAAATTATGTCTTCACTTCATCTCTCAGAGTGCATTGTCTTAAACTTTACTTTCAAGCCATTTCATGGTGTTTTAAAATCTTCTTTGACTCTTTCATGACTAAAATATTATGCAAAATGTTCATTTCCTACATGTTATCCATTGATTCAAGGTGCAAGGTGTTTGTCAGATACTCAGCATATCTATTGTTTTTTATATATAGATATATGTGTGTGTGTGTGCGTGGGTGTGTATATATATTATATATATATATATGTGTGTGTGTGTGTGTGTGTGTGTGTGTGTGTGTGTGTTGTTTGCCATAACAAGATATATATATTGCCATAGCAACATATAACATATACACAACAATTCAATATATACAGCAGAAGATACTGTATATATACAGTTTATACACAGAAATTGATGTGCAGTTTGGTCCTCAGTAGCCATTGTTGATCAGAACTGAATCAGACCTGTGTTTTTTCCTGTGTACTAGATGCTGTAATATCACTGTGAGAGGACAAAAAATAACAGATATTAACCATTAAGGCTTTCAGTATAGTCATTGCTTTACTTTTTCTTTCTGTTTTCCATTTATTTATTTTCATCTATAATTCAATGTTAAACTTATCATCCAATCATTTGATTAAGTAACTGTATAAATATATTTAGATATATAATTGTGATCATATTTTATGATATTTTTCCCAGTTCATTGGTGATTTTCTAATGATTCTCTCTTTTTTAAGCTTATACCTTATTTCAGGTAATTCTTGTGTCATCTTTTACTAATTTTCTGCTGTGTTTTTGAAAAGGAATCAAACAAATTTGCTCCCAATTTAAGTTTCTAGTTATAATAATATCAAAGTTTGTGGAAGGCATCTAAACACAGCACAAGAAAACTAATGTTGAGCCAGATTTCAAAGGGTTAAATGTTTTCTTCTTTTCTCTTTCCATGTGCTGCTGTCCTCATGCCCTTGTCTCATGGATATATAGGTGAGTGCCACACTGCCACACAGTGCTCTGTGTCTGTCATGCTCTCACTCTGTGGCCCTCCTCAGTTTCGGTGTCAGGCCCTCCACACTCCCACCAAGGGCCCCTCCATTCTTCCTTGACACCCTGTCATTATTTTAATCAAATGCAATTACCAGCACTCTGAGGACAATTGAGTTCTGTTGACTGTCCTTTTTCTGTTACCCCTTGCCCCCCCCCCTTTTCAGCCCACTACAGCAACACACACATACACACACACAGACAGAATTGTCTCAGAAAGGAGTTAAAAGTCTAAAAGTTAGACGGGCGTGTGGGCTTCAGAGGATGGAAAGGGTCAGGGATTGAAGACACACATTGTACTCTCCACAATTCACCAACCTCATTTCAATGTTGGGGGGTTGGGGGGGGGGGGTGTCTCCTGGTTGCTGCAGGGTCAGAGAATATGATTGAAGTGTTAACAGAGACTTGTGTTTAGCTGGCCTGTCAGGGCTCAGCGTAAAGTGTATTTTAGAGTGTGTGTCTGTGTGGTTTCGCCCTATCATCCAGGCGTTGTTTTGGTCAGGAGGTGGGCGAGGCTTGGAGGAGTCGGGGGTTAAAAGACCGTGTGACGCTGTTGTGGGACGAGGCGTTGAACTGACTGCTTTTGTGCCAGGCAACAAAAAGATGCTTGCGCCAAAAGCAGGCCTGCCTTTGTCCTCGCCCCTCCCATTATGTTTGCACCACTGCAAAATATGATTTCAGATCATCCCAGAAGAAAAGGGAAGATGGGTTGAGAGTGAGGGGGGGCAGTTCTATCTGTGTGTGTTTGTGTGTGAGTGTGCGTGTTAAGGGAGGGAGGTGAGGAGGAGGGACAGCTGCTGAATAGCCTCCTGTGTAGTAATCAGCAGGCTGAGCCCCCAAGGATGGGGGAAGAAGAGCGGGATAAAGACTGTAAGTGTTCTGAAGATGTGACCGCCACACCACCGCTACTTTTGCCTTGTGGGCACTAGGAAAGAATTCACAGATCTGTCATCTGCCAGACATTACCCCAACCCCCCCACCTCCACCCCCTCTCTTTCTCTTTCTTTCTCTCTCTCTCACACACACACACACACGCACACACCCCTGTTCTTTCCCCAGCCACCCTCAAGGTTCCTTCCTGTAACTTTGGGTGACCTCCGCTCAGAACAGACACACAATAACCTCACGGATCTCTCAGTGGCCCCCTCCTGGTGTGAGAGGACTTAGTCGGTGTCTCAGAAACTCATGACTCGCCTTCAGGTAGACTGTAGTGTGTGTAAAAGAACGAGGTCAGGTTAGAAGCCAAGCAGCAGCACGGAGGATGCTCGCCCTGCACAATGCACTCCAACAAGAAGGCAATATAAACATGACACACCAACAGGGTGGGGGAATTCCTCATGCATGGTTACTAACCAAACATGAAATGTTTATGTTGTCTGTGTATGGGAGGGTGAGTGGATATGCACGCTCAAGAAAAACAAGGAACAAGGTTGACTCTGATCCGCATGTGGTGCCTCCCACCATTTCATGTATTCTTGCATCACAGCGTGGCAGGGAGGACGGCTGCCATCCCCTGACCAAAGATACGGATATTGAATAGGACAAGACATTAACATTTCACCACCACCTTGCCTCCCCTCTTCTTTTTCTCACCCTCTCTCTCCTTTCTTTTTACATGGTGCTGGTGTTCCCCAGAGCTGTCGCACACACAGTGTGCTGGGGGAAGTGCCACGAGCTGGAGGCACAGCACCACAGTGATAGGAGATAGTGCAAAGCACGCCGAAGAGAGCGATCTTAGCAAGAAAAAAATGTTCAGCCTTCATGCGGCAGAGGAGTCTCAGGCAGCCTGCTTTAACCCCAGGCACTTGCCTCTGTGACAGCTTTTAACTCATTCTATCTCCATCCTTTCAGACATTGCTTTTAATGATCTGTACTCTGCTTGAAAATTGAAATAACTCAACACTCAAAGGCTGGCCTACAGAAAGCATGTCCTGAAATGACTTTAAAGTCTTTGTTGTTATTGCTTCATTTTATTTCTTGGTGTCCTTGCACTTGTTCATGTTCTCTTTAAATTATTTTTTGCATCAGTATTTGTACTTAGTATTGTTGGGCTCTTCTATGTTGAGTTAATGTTTTTTATGTATATATATTTACAGGAGCTGGTGTCCCAGCTATCTGTATTGTTGGTTTTGCATTGTTGCCGTTAATTGACTTTTAAGGATGGAGGCGAAAAGTTTAGATGCAATCGGAATGGATGTGATTAGATCTGAATGTTCTCCGGAGGCCTATTAAGAAACACAAAACCATACATACTGTGTTTCTGACTCCACATTTAGCAACTTTGAAATTTTTAAATCTTATTTGATTTGTTTTCCACATGACTCATTCAGGCAGCAGATATACAACTCAACCAGCCGGTTGACCGGCCCAGTTACGGTAATTCTAGCATGAACTAACATGTATTAGGCATCGATGGATTTTTTTCATTTGTGTAACCAGAGTTGCCTTTTTTCATATAAAAACATTACAGACTATAGAATATGTAAAAAAAAAAAATTTAAAAAAAGGATCAATTAATCCTTTAATTAAGAAAAAATTAATTTTCTTAATATAATTCCTTTTTAAAAATGTCAATAGTTAATGTAATATTAAAAAAATCTAAAAAAAAATGAAAAGTAACTAAAATAAATAAATGGACACAACTAAATACATACAAATTCTAATAAATCTTGTATCAAAATATGAATAAAATGTGTGGTAAAAAATGAATAGTCAGTGTAAAAATAGATTACTGAGCTAAGTTAAACATTGCCGTTTAAGTAAGTGAGTAAATGACTTTACATATAGGCCAATTGCAACATGAAACACATATAATTCGGTCTAAAATGGAAATTGGCAATGAATGTTACATTGTGATCTGATATGCTGAGGTAAAGAGAGCATCAGCTTCTTTTTACCACGACAACTCAACCAAGTGCTCACATACATTCTCCTCAGTAAAATAAGGATATATCGTACATTTGTGCCATTCAACAAAACTATAATCATTAGGGGATGTAGAGTAGAAGATTTTGTCTGACTGTAACTTTCAGTGTCATTTTAAGTCCAGAGAAGAAGAGCAATGATCATTTTCTGTTTGTTTGTGTTTTTTCTTAGCTTTCAGAAATCTATATCTTTTTGCAACATTTTCATCTGGTGGATATACTCTTCACTACACACTCTATAATCAGTGAGAGCAATAGGGACAAACAGAGAAAAATGGGTAGTGCCAAATTTTTTAACGTAAACTGCAAAGCGTTGAGGATAGTGTTGTTGAAAACTTAAAGGAAAGAATATTCAGAGAGTGAGCAGGAGAAATGTTGCAGTGGCCCAGAAATGACAGGGTCCTGGCAGCCTTTGTTGCTTTTGCTTCATTTCATTTGGTTTCTTAATAAAAGACTAGAGGTAGTTCAGGCCAGAAATAGAGTGCACTCTACCCAGCCCTGACCATTCCACTGTTTACTTTGAGCATGACATTAACACCCAGAGTACATATGTTAAGAGTCCTCTCAGAGAGTACAGTGTGTGGTCGAAGCAAGGGATTTGTTCAAATTAGGCTCTTAAAGATCATGTAACATAAGTGGAAACAAATGTGGATGCCTCCGCCATGTTATTCTTGCAATGCTCGGCCAAAGCCCTGGGCTTCGAGACAGCTCGTTTCTTGACTACTACTGAAAGAAACTGAGGCAGAAAAGACAGAACTCGAGCTTTTTTTGTCCTGAGCTCTGTGTTCCACTCCAAGCTTGTTTTATGAGACACCTAGGAGTGTTTGGAGACGCCTGGCTCTCAGACCCACAGCCTCTCAGAGAGTGTAGGAGGGACGAGTTATGCCTAATGTGCAATGTCCATTGAGTCGGCTGTTATGCATGGTAATGAATGGTGGTCAGAGAAACAGTGTCCTGTATCAAAGAGCTGAACTAACATGCCTTTCTCACGGAGCCGGAGAAGTGGCCCTTTGTCACGGCGGACGCCTGCTATTGACTCCCAGCATCTCACAAAATATGTCCCATTGTTGGAGACGGCCAACTCCGTTTACAACTCTGAACTGACAGCATTCCTGAAGTCAGCAACACCAACCCCTCCTTCTCGAACTTTCAAGAGTGACAGCAATGAATTTCATTATTTTTTACCCCATGTCACTGACTATCTTTTTTAACAAATTGCACATGCTTGAAAATTTACTTTAGAGTCAATATTTATTTTGTGTTATTCCACTCAGATAGTCCTAATTTTTTTTTTTAAAGATTAATTTTGGGAGTTTTTTACCTTTATTGATAGGACAGCTCAAATAGATAGGGAACATGGGAGAGGGAGAGGGGATGACATGCAGCGCAGGGCCACAGGCCGCTGCAGAGGGCTCAGTCTGTAGCAGGCACACACTCTACCTGGTGAGCTAGAGGTCGCCCCAGGTAGTCTTGTTTGAGTGTTTTACACTATGTGACTTACATCTATTGTATTGTAACTTTTTTCAGAGTATATCTTTTACTGGCTCTTCAAAAGCACTGATAAAGAGAGTCGAAATTGAATTTATGGTGAAGTATAAGAAAAGATCAGTAAATTTCATCAGACCCAAATCATTCATTAGATGTCATCCGTGAACATGGCCTGTTTAGATTAGCATTTCTGAAAACACTTTTTGAGTATCTTGAGCCGCTTTTACACTGCCTGTTCAAGGTGGGAACATTGTGCTGTTGTAAAAAGAAGAACTGCAGCCATAAATGTCTGCAAATAGTGAAAACAATGAGATTCAGGAGCTCCTTACCCTCCAAGCAGAGGACCAGATCATCTGCCATGTTATAGAGAAGGCAAATGATTGTGACTGACATGTTATGTCTCTGTTATTGTTTAGAAAGCGCTGCTGATGCATATGTTATATGTCACACTACAGGCCAACGTTGTGGGCACACATCGGGCCCGTCACTCCTCTTTTGGCCCTGCGATGCCCTAACCAATTTAAAATCACAATCTGGAGCAAAATGATGCTGCTGTTGTTTGGCTCTGTGTGACAATGCAAAGCACATATTAAAAAGGGACTCAGTAGTGGCTCTTTGGTACCATCTCTGTGTGGAAAGGGCACCGGTGAAGTTAAGTAGTCAAGTCAAGTCAATTTTATTTTTAAAACCGATTATCACAAATCACAATTTGCCTCAGAGGGCTTTATAGGATATGACGTCCCTCTGTCATTAGACCCTCTAAGATGGACTGGCACCACAGAAACCCCATCTTACGTGACCCTGAATTATTGTGTTGATTCATGCTTTACTAGGAATGTGCATCTTGTTGTGTGAACAGCTTTTTAATTCATATTCATAAAGGACTTTATTCAGAGTGGTTTTTTTTTGCAATGTATCAAATTATTATTAACGGACTAGAAAAAAAAGAAAAACACTGCATGTGCTCGCAGCTTGATTTGACTTCAGTCAGTCAGTTACTGGCGACAATATATTCAAAGTGTGGCAAAGGGGTGACAAGCAAACTGCAACCACCTACAGTTTTCAAAATGGTCAACAAGCTTGACTTTATATTTCTTTTGAGAAGTTTTTTCTTTTTCAGACTGGTCAGTGGAGCCGGCATCTAGTGATCATATAAAAGGCTCAAACTTAACTCTTACCTGAAAAGTCTTCACCTTTAAGTTGTAGTTGCTGGGACTTAGCAACAGCATATACTGTATATCAGAGGAGTCGCGGCAGATTTTAAAAGAGTTCATCCAGCATAAATTACTACAACCTTTGCTTGTGTCAGACAGGTTTGTAATTCAGTTGTGTCTCATCCAGTTTAAGTCCCCCACGTCTCCTAATATGTCCTGAACTTGTAGCATGATAGCATTTCGGAGAGGACCTCTAACAAAAAGTGAAGGGTGGCAGAATCCCTGAATCCCTCCTCCCAGTCTGGAACATGCAGTGCTTGAGAGGAGACTGAGCTCATTTCTGTCCAATAAACCCAGAGAGAGCTGAGGGCTTCTTTCTCTGTGAAAATGGTGGCAGTGAAAATAGTGCTCGGGGAAAACAGGCTGCTGAGTCCATTTTAAAAGCCCTACCACCACCACCACCACCACCCCATCCACCATCCACTCCACTTTTTACGGCGTTGGTAGTGTTGGAATGTTTTTCATGAGAAGGGGGCTATTTACTCGGCTGCAGCCCCTGCATCAGCGTGTGTCTGTGAGTGAAAGAGAGAAAAGTGAAGCTCAGAAAAGCATTTATTTATAGGTATCTGAAAGCTGCAGGGCCCTGAAACTCTGGCATGTATTATGACGTAGCTTTGAAACAGCTAAAACAAAACCCTGCACGGCGAGATCCAGCTATTTTTATCACTTAGTTTAGCTCCCAATTGTACTCCATAAAAGCTGCATTCTCACCCCACCTCTTTTGCCCACATTACCTTGTTAGACCAAGCTCTTTGTTTGTAATGTGCTCAAAACCCACGCAGGTGTCTGTTTAACCCTTTGAAACCTGAGCAATTTGGCTTGATTTCTTTCAAAAACATTGCAATGATTAATGGAAGAATAAATGACCCCAAAATTTTCAAGTAGTTCGTAAAAATAGTTGAGTAGAAAATTAGCTGGAAATTACATTACAAAAAAGAAAGAAAAAGATGACTCGGAAAAGGTGCTTAGAAATCATATTGATTCTGTAACATTATCTTATGTGTGTAATTATGATAATTCTGAATAGAGTTGTTCTTTATCCCTGGGTTTTTTTCTTTTTCTCCTAGCTTTTTAAATGTATTGCACTTTGAAATCATGTACAAAAAGGCAATTAGCAGCTTGGTAAGAAAAACTCCACAGAGTTCAAAAGTTTAAATACTCATGAAAGGCCTCTTATAGCAGCACAAGAAAGTAATGTCGCTCCAGGTTTCAAAGGGTTAAAATCATATATGCCAGGATTCTGTGCCCTGCACGACATTTAGAGTTTTTTGGAGTGATCAACCTCTGCTTTCAGAGCTGCCTTTGTTGTCTTGTGGTTAGAAATCTACAGTAGTCCTTTAGTGACCGTGCTTCAGTGCAGAAGTCCGCAGGCCTTTAGGTACTTGTCTGTCAGTGAATATTGTCTGAATCGGATCACTTCTCCTGGCGCTAACAACTCCAATGATGAAGTCAGCACCTCTCAACATCTCGCCCCTTAATGGAGTCTTCACTGCCTTTGTCCTTAACCATCCATTTCCATTAATTATTCAGGGGGAGAAAGGAAAACCGTTTGAGTGGGTAACACTGATCCAGTGTACTCAACCAATCTATGCAGTGTAAGTAATAAAATACCACGCACTCAGACGACACAATAAAAGAGATGGAGACAGAGGAGACGCTTGTTAAAAATGTAAGTAGACGGAAGCTACCCGAAGACAACAAAGGGAGGAGGAGGCGGCGGCTCGGGAGTCAAAAGACACAGCAACGACATCTTAGTGTCTGGGTTAATCAGCGAAACAGGCCGATAGCAGCTGGTGTTTCACTGTATCCACCCGGTCCATGGAGGGCGCCTGTCTCAGCAGAGGCTGAGTCGATGTGATGCGCCCTCGGTGCAGCTGAGTGATGCTAATTGGGATTAGCGCCCATTGCGCTAGTGACACATGACATTCCGGGGCCAGCCCTTCCAGATTCCACTCTCTGCACTGTCAAACTCTGCCGTATGTTTTCTTCTCACTCTCAGGGCTCTGGAAAGATGCAGGGCACCAAAAATAAGAGCCAAGAAAAAGTGCAATCAAGAAAGAGAAGAGTAAAAGAGTATTTTTTCTAAAGGAAAACGTGGAGAACAAAAAGAAACGGCTACGGTGTCAGGGTACCAGTGCCCTGGCTGGAAAAGGTCACAATGCGCTTTTCAACTTTCACTCTAAATAAGACTCGCTTCCCCGGCCTGAAATGAAGAAAAGAAGGAGATAGAGATCCATAAGTCATCAAAGATGAATCCACCCCTGCTCTGCCACCACACTCAGTTAGATCATCATTGACCACAAGCTGCTGCACCCTGAGTTTGATAAAGCCACCCAGCCAGCCGGTGTGAGGAGAAGAGGTTGGAGAGCTGATTATTTTTTTTCCTACAGATTTTGGAGGGGGGCCTTTTCTGAGGTATTAGATCCATGAACTGGGAGTGCTGTATTGAATATTTTATCGACTGTCTGCTTGCCCCGTGCTGACCTGCCTGACATGCTAAGTTCCCGGCTCGCTGGAGACGCCACGTCGCTTCGCATCAGCTCAGCCACCCGTGAGGCTCTCCTGCATTTCCTGTGAATAAACTCGCACACAGTGGGGGAGGAAGAGAGGCCAGGACACAGGGGCACTGGGGCTGAGATGAGGAGAAAACACACACACTCACATTCTTTCTCGGAAGAACAACACACACAACCTTGGCTACAGTATGAACTCCCTTGGTCAGAGGCTGATGAATCCTCCTGAAGCACCCAGTCAATTGAAACTACCTCAAATCTCTGTTTTAATGACAACATCACGGCACCAAGGCCAGTAGGAGCTGGCTGTGGCTCTCTTTAATTAGAAAGTCTTTGAATGTGATAAATACAATAATCCGAGTCCTTATACCTTTACAACAAAATATTAATTAGATACTTTGTCATTTTGTGATCAGTCTACAATATGACTCATTTTGAAAAAAATCAAAAACAAATATTTTTTTTAACTGTTACGCCAATTGTCAGGACTAATAATAATTATGATTATTATCATTATTTACGTATCTCCACAAGAGGCAGCTGTCAAGACAACTGGTCAACAACAAGCTGAAGATATGATACCATGTCAATAACTTATTTGGAGTGCTGCATATTAGAAGGCACCTTACCTTATATTAATGTTGTATTAACCCTTTTGGGTTTTTGTTGCATCAAGTTTTTTATTTGTCTTATTTTTTTAGTTTTTTTCCCCATGTTTTTTGATAATATATAATCATCCCCCTAGCTAATTTTCAGATCATGACCTTCGACTAATGTTTTTTTGTGGACAATACATTTCTTGCCAAGATGCTTATTATGTTTTTCTTGTGTCTGTGAAAGAAATCCAACCAATTTTGCCAGGTTTTACTGGTTTAAATACTTGTTAAAAGCTTCTGAATGCAGCACAAAACAGCTGATATAGAACCAGGTGTTGACATGTTAAAATACTTGACAAAGCATCGATAATTGTCAATTGATTTTTTGTTTCTTTTGTTTATTATAGCAATCTCAGACAATATTATATCATGATGACTACTTATTACAAGGAAGAGTTTGACAAAAAACTAGCTAATTCCGCGTTTGAGGTCATAGTACCCAGAATGATTATAATAATAATAATAATGATAATTACAGAATGATATACTAATATGCATAAAAGCATGATATGTGTAATTTGTCATGTTTGTCTAGTGACTGTTTTGTTGTCAAAGTTTTCGATTTTCTGGTGGCGCCCGCTGCCATTATGAAGCGTACTGTAACAGTGCGCTTTAAATAAAAGGTTGCCAATCGGGACTGCCATCTTTTTCACATGCGATGTGAGTAACATTTGCACAACAATAACAGGTTGAGAGTGACACAGTCGAGTGTGCTTAGGGAGTTATGCTCTGAGGATGTGAGTACACTCTCTCTCACCCTCAACACCCCGCCCCCGCCCCCCTCCCTCTGTCTCTGGCTCATTACTGGCAGTGGGGCTTCCTGATGTGTTAAAACTCAGTGGGGTGGAAACGTCAGCCAACGGACTTTGGTCCCCCAACGGTCTTTATTTATTCATGCAAGCGCTGGCCTCTCCCCAGGACAGTGTAGCGCTGACCCAGGAATACAGCAGGGCCTAGAAAAAATGACCCCGCATCAGGTCACTCAGCATTTTAGGCCAATGAGTCGACAAACGCAAGCGTTAGTGGAGCACTCTGCTCACTTCTGTTGATGAAAGGATTGCACACTGACAGTCCTGTGTTTGATTTTCCTCCCTTATTAACCACCTTTTTGTTTACCATTTAGCATGTTTTATGTCCTTATTATCACACATCTTGATGGAAAGACACATTAGCACGGATATTTTTAGGAATACAAATTAGAAAAAGCCAGAGGCATCCACTCGTAACATGATGGATATGATGCTTGAGGGCAGCAGAGAATAGAAGAGTGACTGATTTCTGATCCTAGACTCTTCATGATATGCAGACGAGTGGCATCATTTCAAAAAGCAGACAAAACCTGTCACATCCATGATTTGCAGCAGGACGAGGTCAGGTTGAAATGCTTCCAGTAATGATGTGATGTAAGGAGCACCAACAGGGCGGGCAAAAGGGCTGGATGGATCCAACGAACCCCAGACTTTCATGTGGGTGTTTGCTTCACGTCTGAATGTGATGTATTTTCTACACCTCACTATGTGCCTCCTTCCCCTAATCCTATCCATCCGTGCCAGTATGTGCATTTTTTGATGTCCTGGCATTGGTTGCCATGTACTTTTGTTGCCTTAACAACCATGTGGAGCGTCATGCCACCATGTGCTTGTTTTGACATCACAGTAGCGGCATCCTGGAACATAAAGAGCTGACGCAGAAGGATACCTTGAGCATAACATGAAGATGCAGATGTGGAAGGTTATTCTCTTTTTCTCTTTTCTTATTTTTGGTATTAAAATGGACAATTGGACACTTTGAAAACTATCTGTTGTCAGCTGACTACCCAAAATAGTAGAATCCATCACTGGTCAAACCAATACCTTCTACTTCCCTGCTAGTTACTATTTAATCTCTTAATCCTTTCATCCTTCATATTTTTACCTCACACTTTTTAAAGATGCCTCTCCTCTGTCAACACTCTCAGGCTTTCCTCCTATGTTGTCCCCCCTGACTTCCTCATTCCTCCCTCCCTCCCTCCTCTCTGCACTCCCAGTCTGCTCATCACACAGCCGTCAGAGAACATTTGGAGAAACCCTCGAAACTTGTTTGTTTGCTTTGCTGTCGTCCCCATTTGCCAAAAAGCCCGACCACTGAGCCTTGACGAGATGTTATACAGTTGATCCTTCAAAGGAAAAGAAAGATTCAAGATGGAGTTGGCTGTCAGTTCTTTCCCGCACATTTGCAACCACAGAGAATGTGATTTACCAACCAGGGTGTTTTCTTCTGCTTGGCATCATGACCGTTTTGACAGTGTTGTGGCTAAGTAGTCTGAGTTTGGTTGTGTAGAAGTGGGAAGAGCTTGGCTTCCATAAATCAGAGTTAAGCATGACTCAACTTCACACATCTCTATGGATTAGATTTAGAGCAGTATAACAGTTTGTCAGAGGCTTGCTAGATATCTGGATGTTTGTTGGCTGAAGTGACCATCAGCTGATAAACTGTTTTTTTCTCAGATATATCTCTAATCTAAGAGCCTGCTTATATCTGGTATTAGAATGGATAGTTGGATCAGAAGTGGACACCTCTGAGTCAGTCTGTTCACACCTGACATTAGAATACTTCTCCATGTGTCTTGAGTGACCACTTTTGAAAGTGCCAGATCTCATGTCCTCCAATGTCTTTAAACTGCCAGTACGTTCGGTGTGCTATTTGCACACTTACAGACTTTACTATTAAGAATGAGCAAGATCTTATGTAATTGTAGGGTTACACACAGCGTATGGATTAACAATCCCTTCTTGCGTCTTTCTCTCTCTCTCTCTCTCTCTCTGTTTATTATGAGGCAAAGGCCGCTAGGAGACTACTGCTGTGGGAGTGTGAGCTCTATGCTAAGGACAGTTGTTGAGAGTGCGCCCGACCCATGGATGCTAATAATAAAGGATGTAGCTACCGTGACATCACCCATTGTCTTGGGGACTCCCATTTTAAGCCTTGAGTTGAGCCTGTAGCCTGTTTTACCTGTAGTGATTTTGGTTCTTTGGAGCTAGAAGTGACCATTTTTGGGCAAGAGGCTGGCGCTGTGGTGGATCTGACTGAAAAACTGAGGACTATCGGCAGACAGCCAGTCACTTAAAACACCCCCCTCGCCCTAAATTATGCAAAACTTTAAGCCTTAATAAAATGTAAACGGATGAGTTGTATAAAAATTCGCCCCCTGTACAGTTATCACAAACTGGGAAATTAGCTATAGAGATCGAAACAGTTTTTTTGCACCAGGCTGTAAACATGTTTATTTCTGCTGTAAAGTCAGGGCATTTTAACATGGAGGTCTATGACGACCGACCAGCCTTCAGTGGCTATCAAAGTGAAGTGCAGTTTTTTGCAGTTCCGTGTTTCATTTGTCAGCCTCAGATAGCGCACACATAGTGAGCATTACATAGTTAACATTACCTGACGGTTATTAACAGGTTAAACATCAAGCTGTTCGGTGTGAGTTTTAACAGCTGCGGTTGCTGCTACTTTAACTTATGCCCAGATGTTGAATTCAGCATTTACTTGGAGAAGAGCGGCTCAGAAGACAACCCTTCAGCTTTGCGTCTGCGTAGCTGCATCGAGAGAAAGTTTGCCTATCTATCGAGGTGTAAGATAAGCAAGAACGTCAGCTGAGTGGGTGGTCCTTCAAATTGGCCCAGGAGTGTACATGCTGCTGAAATAATGTGGCCATATGCGGCCTAGACCACCTCTGAATGTGTTCTGAGCGATTGGATTTCAATGTGCATTGAGGATGCAATTGGTGCATTCACACCTGCACTTAGAGTTGTCTACTTAGGATCCGTTCATGCAAAACCCAGTATCAGGTGTAAACAGGGCTTTAGGTAGGCTCTTTATTTAGGATCCTTGTGGCCTGAAGGTACAAGCTTTTCCTGAGCCTCATGCTTCCTATATGCTTCCTTGTTGGCCTCCTGGAACTGTAGTTCTACTTTCTTCCTGTGGTTCTTTTTTGCTTCTCGCACTGTTCTTCTGGCGTTGTAGGCTGCTAATTTATGATTGTCCATGTTTCCAGATAGCAGTCCCAATTTGAAGCTGCAGTGTTTGTGTTTATGGCATCTCGGTTGGTTCTGGTAAACCACGGTTTCTGATTGTGGAATGATTTAACTGTAGTGTTTGGTACAGTTGCTCCTGTAGTTTTACAGATTAAATCCACCACTGACTCAGTGAGTTCGATGATGTCATCGGTAACGTTGGTGATGGTATCCTGGAACTTGCTCCAGACTGCATCATGTTATGCAGATCGCAGGGTAGCCTTTGATTGGCCTGACAGTTTCCTGTCCTCTTGAGTCACTGTGCGAATGAGCCAAAGTTTGTTTACTTCGATCAGAACAAGATGGCTGCATGGTCGCTCTTCTCAAACGGGGGGTAGCTATTCTGCTCTGTAGCCGCCTCTGAACAATGCAAGCAGTGAATCAGAGTGGTTATACCTCTTGTGGCACAGTCAATAAGCTGATGGAATTCAAGCATCAACAGTAAGTGCAGTGTCAGGATCAGCAGTCTGTGAGCATTTCAGGTCAATGCAGAGATCTGAGTGGGCAGCCTTCTCTGCTATGATCATGACCGATGTAAATTGCCTTGGTAGAAAGTGCAGTCTGCATTTGATTGACAATAACACCTGATCAGATGAGCATTTTTATATTAACAGTCCTTAATCAACATTTTTATAACTTTTCTGTCAGCTTTTAGAGCCTACCATAGAACAGAAACTGCCCTTCCAACACGTTCTCATCCCAACCCGTCACATGGTACAGCTCTATCAGGACCTTCTGCATATACTTATGATGTTTCGCGTCTCCTTCTGATTATGCTCCGGGATGCTGTTGCATATGGATGTGGGCCGTTGCTGTCTGTCCAGCCACCAGCATATATTAACAACGTCACTGATTCTGTCCGAGCACGTTTTCATCTGACACCATCCAACAGCATTCTAATTGGATACAAAAAGTGGTTTTGGCATCACACTTATACGCTGAAAGCACTGACAAAGCAGATGTACTTGACGAGTTCGGAGTGAGAACAGGGTGGCCATTCTCAAGGTCACAAATGATCTGCTTTTAACTACTGATGCTGAACGTCTCTCATTTTTAGTACTTGCAGATCTGAGAGCAGTGTTTCACACAGTTGATCACACCATCCTTTTGTCCAGCTTAGAGCTATCGATGGGCATCAGTGGTACGACTCTCAAATGGTTTACATCAGTCAGTCTACAGATGTGATATACTGTATGTGTTGGTTGGCTGTTCTGTGGGGTTCCTCATGGCTCAGTGCTTGGCCGGATTTTGTTCACTATTTATGTGCTTATACTCGGCCAATTCATGAGATCACACATCAGCAGATAATACCCAGGTTGATATCAGTTGTGACCCCCAAAAATGTTTTGCTTTATTTTCATTTCTTAACTGTCTTGACAATATCCATAAATGGATGGTTAAAATTTTCCATCAAAAACACAAGATATTTCTATTTGGCACTGACTCCTCTTGCACTCAAATTACAAACATATAAGGTTCAAGGAGGTTGCATTAGGGTCAAAGATGTAATCGGGTTTTCAAGCATCCAAAAATTAAAAGTGAATCACATTTTACCATTTCACCTTTTTACATTACACTGGAATGTTAAATGTGCATTTTTTTATTTTTAACTAAAATAATAACTATTAGACCTTTTTTAACATGATTTACAGAAAACCACCTCACTAGAATGTCATTCAGTGTAACAACAGCTTAGAACCAATTAATCATGTGAGGCAAGTTAATAGCTACATCAATTCGATGGACTTTTAAAATACACATTTGGAGAATCACAATTCAGCCTCCCAAAATTATTAATTTTTATTGTAAACCTTTATATTTTGGCAACATAATAGCACATACACACACACTGGGTTTTATCCTATCTGTTTACAAAAAGTGTTTATAAGGAATTAGATTTCATTTAATATACCATCAAAATTAGTTCTCTCAATTATTGATCCAGATAATTTCAATAATTTTGTGTCAAAATAAGTTTATTTTTTTTTTTGGGGGGGGGGGCTTTTATTACCTTTATTAGACAGGACAGACGTAGTGTGAAATGGGGGAGAGATCGAGGATATGACATGCAGCAAAGGGCCGAAGCCGGATTCGAAGCCACGGCTGCTGCGGTGAGGACACAGCCTCTGTAGACAGGGTGCCTGCTCTACCAACCGAGCCACTGGGTGCCCCAAATTTTTCATTTTTACATAAATATTATCTGTTACACAGAATGACCATTGTGTTACCCTGAATGACATTTTTGTCTAAATGTCTTAAAAATGTACTATTATTATTATTATTGTTGCATTATTATTCGTATTTGTCTGTATCATTAAACACAGAGATTATAATTATCAAAAAAAAACTCTATTCATATACACCCATCAGGCAGATTGGAACCAAGCTAACGAAGCCATGCCCACATGCAACAATCATTATGAGCCTTCAGATCGTGGTTAATAGAGAGCCCAAGAATGAGTCCTAAAACTTAAGCATTTCAGCATCTCCACTTCGCTCGTCTCAAAGTCGTTGTGTTTTTTGGTTGGATGTGTGAAAGGAGGTCTGTAGTTAATCGAAAGTCTAAAGAGATTTTCACGTTTTGTTCTCTGATATAAAATACGTCAGTAAATCCTCATTGTTAACTCTGAAGCTTTTTTGTGTCATAAAAAAGACGGTTGCAAACAAGTGGCCAAGTAAGACTACAGAACGTCATCAGGCTGAACACGGCTTTACAGCCTCACTGTGGTGGAGACATTCAGTCATGTGACCGTGGTGTAGTTTGTTTATAGTCTGGTGTTAACTTTTTACTTCTGAAACTCTGTCCACCAGGATTACAGGTACACATTTGTGGCTCCCCCATAATTTTAACCTTTAAATTATTATCTCTGAATACTAAACAAATAAAGGCAACACAGATAATGAAGAACAACCCTGACCTACATGTCTTTATTGTTTTAAAAAGTTAGTTGGATTCAGCAGAGTTTCACAATAACACAAGAAAACTAACCAAGGCAGCGATACCAGAAACGCAGGCCTTCTGTCAGGTAAAACTATTGTTTCTGTCTGAGGAGTTTGGTGGCACAGGTGTATATAACAGCTTCAGTTCCTGATTAGGCAGGGCTGTCTGACAGTCAGATAAAATGGTAAAAATATTCTTAATATGGCATACAATTTAAATGATTTGATTTTGATTCCTGTGCCTTGCAACCCTGCCTTTATCAGAGGGCATTGTAAAATAATAAATAAAAATACATTAATAATCATAATATTATTATATTTAAGACATATATGTATAGCATTAAATGTTTTATATGTATTTGAAATAAAAAATAATACATTAAAATTGCCATATATACACATATTTGTCATTCAATGTAATGGATCGCACTGTGGTTTAACAGAAAACTTTTACTTCAGTTCATTTTGCAGGCAATGACCTGGCCACCTATATCAAACAATGACTTTTACAAACAAAAGTGCATCATAATTATTCACAAGACATTCAATATAAGTGTTTCTTTGACATTTCACTGAATGACTGCAGTTTTGTGACCTGGATAATCACATTATGAAAAGGGCAAATTTTTTAATTAAGAGAGAAGCACCACAGAGGTGTTTGGGGTCCTCTCAGTGATGTCATAGACTGTCACATGACTATCACTTTTTGATCTGATTTCAAAATGGCTTTCTGACTTTGATACACTGAATGACTTCTAAAGCAGTTATTTTTGGGACAAAAGTCCCCTGGTCATATCAGTACAAAATAGCAGGGTGCTGTGTTTTTAGTATGACATAGCCAACACTCATAAGAAAATGCCAAGAAAAAATATTTGTAATTTAACTGAGTATTTTACATGTTTATTTAAACAGTAAAAGTAAAACTGAAGTGTGGACCATTACACTGAATGACATTTTTTACAGGTTTTAGCATTATTTTAGCCAAAAAGTTATCTAAAACAACAATTCAGATATGGTAGTGTGAACTAATATATTATTTGTATATATTTAGAATTTTATGTTAAATTAATTTAATACAGACACAGAAATGGCATGTCACTTCTTTGAGCCATTAGTCTTTAGTGAGTTTTATGAGAAATATCATCACAACTAAACCTCCAGAAATACTCGATGGTCAACTGCCATTTTTGCTTTGGACAGACATCATTACTTTACTCAACAGTCATTAAAGAGTCATTTTCTGTTGCCTCCCTGTAAAACAAGTTTAACAGAGTACATTGCATTATCCAGTAATGGTAGCATGGAATTCATTGCCAAGTTTGTTTTTATTTATGAAAGTAATACAAAATGTTTTGAAAAAAAAAGATTATATTTATGTACACAAGGAATAGTGTAGAACACTATATATGATATATACTTTTGGTGGTCTTGAAGATATGAAATGGATTTTGAGCTATCTATGTACTTTTTCTTGTGATTTAGTGGCTGAGTTTCCAGGTATTTTTATTTTCTTGACTATTGCAGAGATAAATCATGCAGAGCTACTGCATGTATTAGACGGTCTTTGAGTTTGTGTTGATTGTTGTGTGTTGTATTGGTGTTTTAATGTGTTTAGTTGTTCTGTTAGTATGACCGTTACGGATGTGTATTCATGTAATCTAGTTAATAAAAGATTGTTTATAAAAATAATGGCTACCCCAGGAAGAGTAGCTACTGTTTAATATGGAAGCTAATGGAGATCTTGATGAACAAACAAATATACTTCCATCATAGTACTCTGCAGTGTAGAAACCTTGGTGTGTTATTCAACAGCAACCTGACTCAAAACAGCCAAATAAATATGTCATGTAGTTATGCTTTTTTTAGCCCAGTATCTAAAATGAAGCCATTTCTTTCTACCCAGGGCCTCGAAATAGCTTTAAAAAAGCAAAATGCTTTAATTTCATCACAGCTAGATAATTGCAACTCTCTTTACTCTGTGTGCAATAAAAAGTCTGTCCTCATACAATTAATCCTAAATGCAGTCGCCAGGATTTTAACAGGTACCAGGAAACAAGAACACATCACACCTATCCAGTCTGACTAACACTGGCTGCCTGTTATAGCTATCGCTATATTTCTGACCTTTTTAACCCCCTATGTGCCAACAGGGTGCCCAGATATTGGAACAACCTTCCAGAGGAGAACAAGTTTGCGTCGTACATTAATAACATAGGTTAGCATACAATTTTTGGAGACGACAGAGAGGTGTCTGCAGAGATCTGCTCCAAGCACCAGAATTAGTCCCATTTGTAGACTGCTTTTACAGTTGTTGAATGTGTTAAAATCTTTAATGTTTAGAAGCTCCATGATATGAATAGTGGATGAGACTGCCTGGCACTGACTGACACTGACTCAGTGGAACCCCGCTGCAGACCTGCAACAATGAAATGGGACTCGCAGATATTTTTATGTGGGTATAAATAATTGATTTCCCTACTTAACCTCAGATCTTTTCTTTTGTATTATCACCATTGAGCATGTGCATTTACTATGTACCGTGTGTGATTAATGTACCTCATTGGTTATTTAAGTTATTCTATTTTTTATGCAGTTTCATCTTTATTCTGGAAAAGAGAGCAGTAGTGTCAAAACAATAGATCCAAAGTTGAGAAATGAGGGGACTGTAACGTTGGTAGAAATTATATTATACAGAAGAATGCTGTGTCTCTTGTAATTTGACGCGAGGAGCTTCCCATAGAAGTTTTTCGCTCTTTGTCACAAATAATTGGGGTACAGGAGCACAGTTGAGTCCTGGCCATGACAGCAGCACGATGAATTTCACATAAAAGAACAGCCTAAAAACACAACAGCAAAAGTTAAATCAAACAGCTATAAAATTCACATACAATAACAAACTTAAAACAAACAGCCAATGACCAGCTTCAGAGACCCTACATTTGCATTCAGTGTATGGTCTATGTCTGTATAATCTTCTGTCTCTCTAAAGTCTTCTCCTCAACTCCCTAAATCCCTGCTTACAGCAAGTGACAGCAGGTCAGTGCCAGTGGCACTCTTTCTTTTTTCTTATCACTGTCCATCTGTACCCTTGGCCCTGCCATTCCTTTATGTTGAACCCTCTCACCATTAGCCGCCTACACAGCACTGCTGCAGCCCTCAGTACTCAGAGCAGTCACCAGCAGCAGCAGCAGCGGGGCTGTGACTGTCACTGGACACAATGAGCACGAGAATGACAGAGCTACACTGCAGTTTGTGTCAGTGAAAGATGCCACCACTGTTTACTGTCTCTGTCTCTGACACATTTCTACTCTGGTGTGTCTCTTTATGTGCAGAAGTGGCATACTGCAAAATCATCATGAATATCTTTTGGTTCAGATTAAATTGATAAAACATGAAATTGCAATAGCAATAGCTGCATGTATTTATATTTCTTATCAAAAGTGTAAATAATTCAATCAGTGACATTTATTGACAACCATTACAGTTGATGGTTCAGGAGGTAGGCAAAAATGCTTAACTTCTGCTGGATTCAGCTGCTACTGATTCTGGTATTTGCATTTTGTGGATGGTCAGATCACATAAAAACATCATTTTGAGCATATACCCGCTTTAAAGGTCAGGATATGTCAGCCTCCGCTGCATTGATTTTGACCACCATCTGTCTTGGTAGTTCTCTAACCATATTGTGGTGCAATGCTACTAACTATAACTAGAGTACTCGCTTTAACTGGTGAATCACAAAAATAATTGCATTTAAGCCTAAAGCCTAATATTTTGCTTTTCTAATATGTTTTAAATTAGATAAAAATCTAACTACCTTTCTTCAGACCATTCAATCATGTTTTGGTTTTGCTTCTGAAGTCAAGAATGCTCTTTCCCACTTTAATTTTCTTTTGTTGGTTGGGGGGTGGAATCATTAAACAATTTAACAAGACATGGCCCAAAAATGAGCAAAGTAAAAAGTAAGAGGAAAATTTACTGAAAATAATAGGTATAAAAAAGGTAAATAAATAAATAAATAAAAAAGTATTAACAAAAACAAACAAGAAAATGACCTAAAAAAGTGCTGGTAAAAAAATTTATACATTTTCTTTCGGTAACGTCCTTTAAAATATATATTTATAATGATTATAAATATAGTAAAAAACTGATTTTCAGGTCATTTTATTGTCACCTTTCACTAATGTCTTGTGATTAGTGGGACATTTCTTGTCAAATTCCTCCTTGCCTTTTACTTGTGTTTTTTAAAAAGAAATCACACACATTTACTCAGGATTTAAAGGGATACGTTTGAAAACTGGTGTCAATCCAAGTTTCAAAGGGTTTAATAACGGTGGTTGACGACAAACTTTAATTTTTAAATGACAGAAAATTATACTTTGGTCAGATACGCATGCTGTAAAAGTAATGCATATGTCAAGTTCTTCGGTTCCCTTAAATACCCTGGACAAAGTAGTATGATCCAAGCAGAGCTGCAGTGTGAGCCTTGTTTTTCTCTTGATAATATTAGTTTCACTTTTTGCTGATTGCATTGACAGTCATTGTACATCCTTCTTCACTCTTTAATCTTAATCTCCCCATTCCTCCCATGACCACAGCACATTCCCATACACTCACACTGTGGGACAACAAGCTGGAGCCAACACCATTCGGCACTCAGGAGGTGTCCCCTCCAAGCTGCCACCACACCACTACACTCCCAGCGTGTCAGAAAGCCATTAAAAGCTGCTCTCTTAAAACGGTTTCTCAGCTCACCCATGTTGCTTCTTCTCTCAGGCCGTATTTAATAAATAAAACCGCCGGCACTCTGCATCTGGGCGAGAGAGCTTCTGCAAAGTGTGGGGGCAGTGAGAGAGAGCGAGAGGGTCACTATTATATCTTGCTAAAACACTCCAAATGTAATTCAGCCGCAGGTCAGAACTTTCAAGTGCAACCACGTGTGTGTCATCCTGGGTGTGTATGGTGGCACTGCGTGGTGTGCGAGTGTGTAAAAGGGCTTGGTTTTTAAGGGGTTTTTAAAAGGTTTTGAGGAGTGAAGGTCAGGTGATGGAGAAAGCGTTAACAGCAAACCTCTCTCGTCTCTCGCCACATCTCTCCATCGTGCTCTTCCCCTCTTCTGCCTATGAAAGTTTGATGTTAGAATTAGGTTGTTGACTCATCTCACACCTCTGTGCTCATAGTATTGACAGGCTGCCAGCGGACTGCTGGGCGGGCCGAGATGGCCGCTGAGTGAGTACTCCCTCCCTCACTGTCTCACTTCTTCTCTTTTTTTTCACTCTCCTTTTGCTTCACCATCAGCCAACAGCATCAGAAGTGTTTTAACAGAGCTTTAATGGCCTCTGCCCCAAACCTCACCTCCAGCACACACTCACCCAAACACACACAAAAACAGGCATGCATGCCGTGGGTTGGAAATAGCTTGCTGTTGGTGGAGAAAAAGTGTTGAACAGAAAGAGAGAGAGAGAGAGAGAGGGAGAGAGAGAGAGATTGTTGTTCTGATGGAGGGTGACATGCCCTCCTTTTCTCACCCCCAGCTCCCATCATCCCTCCCTCTACCCACTGGCTTATATGGATTTTTCTTTCTTCTGTCTTTTCCTACGGCACTGTGTAGTCTTCACATGCAGACAAACTACCACAAAGTGTTAGTTTATATACAGTATACGTAATAGATCATTAATTATCAGTGTGTTACAATTTCAACACCCTCCCTTCCCAAGTCGTCACGGATTGCTGCATTATCAGTGGACTTTTGCGTCTACATATTATGCTCTGGGTATCCACCTGCATCTGCGACTGATGTTCCACAATGTAGCAACCAACGCCAGAATGTCAATAAAACATTCATACAGGAAGCAAACACCAGGCTCCCAGGTGAAAGTCTGCTGTTTGTTGGACCCATCCATCACCCCTCCCACCCACTCCTTATATTATGTTGTTACTGGCAGATTTTCCATCTGACACCATCCATCGGTGTATCATATGGCCAGGACAGATTCTGTCTGACTGAGTTATTAACTGATGCCTCCTGTCAGCGTATCACACTGCTGCACCAGGCACTGTATGGTTTACTTAAGGCATATTACAACACAGCAATACTGGCTGCGTTACAAACTGAGGCCACCCGACAGAAAGGTGGCTTTTGGCGTTGGTGTCTTCTGCCAAAATCACTGACAAAAGCTACATTATTTGAAGTCTTTGACATGATAACAGGCTCTACAAATTTATTTCAGCATTCCACCTCTGTAATTGATCAGGGATCAAATCTTAATGGTTCTGGTAACTACCTGGCTAAAATGAGCAAAACGGTTCATATCCTGTTACCTACATAAACTTCTGTTTCACAGTTTAATATTCAATCTTAAAGTGGCTTCATTCAAAATATTTGTAATGCCCTGTCTACTGCTCTACTGTGTGGCTTCACTGTCCTTGCACAGTCACTGCAGGCGTGCAGACCGGTCATTGCTCTCAAAGACAGAGTGTGTTTTCAGTGGCAGCAGGCACCTTTACACTGAAGACTTTGCTGCAAGCGAGTGAACATAACTGAAAATTAAAGAGCCAAATATTTCTGAATATTCAATCAGCGCTGCCTAGTTTTACTGTTTGATCAGATTTTGGTCTGAGTTTGAGACAGAGAGAGGGAGAGAGAGAGGCAGGTAAGTCTCTTGATCCAGCTCTATACTCTTTGTGTCCACAGTGGTGGCATTGGTGGTGGGGGTGTCCTCCAGGCACTAATTTGATGGAGGGAAGTTTACCACAGTTCATCTTAACATACTGCACACATTGTTCTGATACAAAGCTGGTTGAAAATCGGAGAAGTATCCCTTTAATGAAAAACGGCATTCTCATTATACACATAAATATACATAACACTTTTACCATGATTCAAAAATAAATTTGCATATGTTACAATCATTTTCCTCAGTGTTAGTAACCATGATCTCTTCCTGATATTAACAAGACAAACTATACCGTAGTTTTCATTGACAGATATTGCAGTAATAAATTAGCTCAAAAACACTGGCACCCAACATTCCAAAACGTCACTTGGGATTTGTAAGAGTCGTCATGTCTGGCAATGGAGTTGAACTACATCACTAAAGCGGCACTTTGTCTGTCGAACCACATTCTCTATCCTTCCACTTTGGAAGCAGACTTAGCAAATATTCAAGTAGTCATCTGTCGTTTCTCTTCTCCTCCCTGACCAGCAGGTTGTAGAATGATAGACGGAGCTTTTCAGTATCTTTGGGAAAAAAAGTGACGTATTCTCAGGAATGTCCTTCAGCTCTGATGGATGTGATACTGTATGGTCAATATGATAATTATTCACTGTATTATTCTTTGAGTACATTTGTGTTTCCAGCTTGGAGTTTTTGTCTCAGAAGATTTTCCATTCTGACATGAGCAGCATTCCAGCGGAAACTCCAGAAAATCTTTTGTTTTTGAATGTTTTGCCCTGAAAATAGTCACATTTACTGTAGCTGCAATTTGTCATCTTTTGATGAGGTCGCACCCTGACTCACTCTTTCCTTTTCTTGCTGTTTTTCTCTCTGTCGTTCACACACTCTCATACCTCCCTGTCTTATTTGCAATGCCCCCCACCCACACCCACCCCAATCCTTTGGTTCAGGGTTAAAGCATGTGTGTGTGTGTGTGTGTGTGTGTGTGTGTGTGTGTGTTTGAGTTGAAGGGTTTAGCTATGATGAGCACTGTGCTACTAGGCCCAGCCAGAGGCAACGCTCATTAGCAGAGTTTAGCCACACAGGCGCTGAATGGGACGGCTTGTTGACACACACAATGGGATCAACCCCCTCACACTCACGCAACACACACACACACACACACACACATACACACTCAACTGAGTCATGGCTCCAGCTTGACGCGTTATGCCCCCCTCTCTTACCCTCTTCATACTGGGATTGTGTCTGTATGTGTGTGTGTGTGTGTGAGTGTGTGTATGTGTGTGTGTGTGTGTCAAAACAACCCATCCAGATAGCTCCCTCTTTCCCTCACCTTTAGTGTCACACACAAACACATGCACAGTCACATGCTATACATATCCTTGCTCATGTACTGTGACCTGACACACACAGATTTTGGAGATTTGGATGTGGACAAATTCTGCATTTATACACTTTATTACCTGTCAAACACATACACGCACACACACATGCACACGCACACACACACACACACACACACACACACACACACACACAGAAGAACAATACATCCATTGCCTCTCAGTGGCGACAACCACAACTGTCCCTCACAGACTTTAGTGTGTACAATGCAGTTGTCTCCTCAGGGGTTATATCATCCTCAGGAACCCATACTCACAGGAACACACACACACAAACACACACACACACACACACACACACACACACACGTGCTTGGTAATGGAATAAGCAACCCTAATAAACAGTAAACTGACCAGTTAGTGCTAATAGGTTCTTTCACTCTGGCCTGGTTTGGCTGTCACATGGCGGCAGGACAAGGCTCTGTCTTATGGCTCCGTCCACCCTGCCGGATGGGACATATCAGCTCCAATTTGGCCCATCACCGCCTTTAAGAAAATTCATCAGGCCCTTGTTAGGAATGAAAGCAGTCTGTGTACCAGGAGCGGGGGCAGATGGGAGATTAGTTCAGGCTCCCACGAATCTAGAAGGAGGAGTGCTGTGTTTGTGTGAGCTGAGTCGGAGAAAATGAGGACACAGAAGGATACTTAAGTTGTGTGTGTTTGTGAGACTGTGTGTGTTCTTTTTAAGGTACACACTTACAGAGATGAAGGTGACCTCAAAGAAATAATGATGAAGCACCGATGGAGGGAAATACTTAGGAAGAATAGGACAGGACTGACACAGTCTTTGATATTGGTGGTGTTTGGCCACAGTGCACAGCCTGACTGGTCCATCTCGTCTTCACACAGCTGACCTCTGTGTGACTGCTTGCTACTGCTTTAAAATATCACATGACTGGATGTGTTGCATTGAGGGAACCATCTGCCACGGTTACTTTTAGTATCAACTAATGTGCAGATGATTGTCTTGATTAATTATTAGTCTCTAAAATTCCCTTCACAGTTTCACTTTCTTTATATTTAAATAATCTTTTGACAGAGGAAATAATGATTTTCTATGACAATAATGTTTGTCTTTTTACTTGGAAAATGAATTAAAAAAAAAAATAGGGGGCTTCAGTGGCGTCTTGCAGATTGCAACCAGCTAAAACTTCTCCCTGCTATAATTCCCTCATTTTTTATCATTCAGGAGGTTTTTATCAGGAGCTGAATTATTCACAGAGGTGTCTTCCTCTCCAAAACAAATGCAGCAGGTTATTAAAACAGCCGCAATCACTGAATGCAGCACTTTCACATTACAAATCAGTGACTCTCCGACATGGTTCGGCATCACAGGGACGGGCTGCTCACACACAACATGCTCACGCCTTTTCTCTCACAAGCTAATGTGTGCTCACCTTTTTATGATGTGGACGTTCAGGAGGTTTTTACCATGAGCTGAATTATCAGAGGTCTCTTTCTTTCCAAGAGAGCTGATGATTTAAACCGGAAGAAAAAGAAAACCAATAATGCAGTTTCTGCTTAAAAGTCTGTGTTCTTCTGACACATTTGTGGGTAGCTAGTGCAACACATGCCAATGTGAGGTCACCTTTTTTCTCCGATAATGTCAGACCCAGACGTTCATAAGGTTTTAACCAGAAGCTGATTATCTACAGAGGTCTCTTTCTCTCCAAAACAAATATAAACCACTAGAATCCCTGAATAAAGCACTTTCATGTTACAGTGTAACTCCAGCGCTGCTCATTGCAGTTGGGCTGCTTACTACATTGGCCGATGCGAAAAACACGAAAACCCAAATGTCCCTATTTGGAGCCAGTGTTTGCTTTGACCGTTCTGGGCTACAGTAGAAACATGGCGGTGCAACATGGCAGTCTCCATAATCAAGGCCCAGCTCCTTATGTGGATATAAACGGCTCATTCTTAGGTCAGGAGAACACAGCAGTTCTTATTTAAGGTGATTTTACACTAAAGAAAACATACCTATTATATTTAATTTATGCCAGTATATCCCCCAAAATCCTACACACTGGTGCTTTAAACTGTTAAATGATTATGAACTAGTTGTTTGATAATGTTTTATAGCTCAGCAAATCAGATTAAATTGTTTCAGGTCCCCTTGTTTTTTCCTACATCTTTCTGGTTATTTGCTTTAATAAGGTACCGGTGATAATACACCCATAACACATGAAACGGTCAGTCTGTTTCTCTCAGGGGAAGTGACTCAGTTGAGAGAGGCTATTGAGACTATAGTCATTGGCTATCAGCACCCAACTAAATGTATATTTACATGTTTTTAAACAAAGTTTAAAAATGAAATTACATTTGTCCTTGATCCTGTTATATCTTAGGAGTTGAGGGATGAGTTGATTAAAATTAGCAGCTACTATGGAGATTCAATCTGGTTGTTTGGGCATGTTGCTCCTGGTGGCATCATTCAATTCCTGCAGTGCATTTTTTGAATTTGCGTCAGAATTCTTGTGTCCTTCTGGCTCCCATCAAGGTCCAGCCATACAGTGCAACAGCTTGATCCAGGATGTTAGGTTGTAACCATGTCTTTGTGAAGATGTGCACAGACTGGTCCCAGACCTCCGGCTGCTGAGTGAGCCCCAATCACATCTCATCCACTTTGTTCTTCTGTGACCAGACATTAGCCAGAAGAAGGCTTGGTAGAGGAACAGCTCCCAGTCCAAGTTGGGTCAGCCTCACCCTGATGCCGGCTCTCCTCGTCCTCTTTGTCTGGCGCTTTCAGTTTCATTTCTCCCCTTTGGCCTGACTGGCTGGTCGGCGTATGCCATTGGTGGGGACCCTCCTGCGTTCTGCTGCATTCAGTCCAAACCCCACACAACTTTTCCCAATGTTGATAAGTGCTTGTAGAAAAGTCATGCTTCAGTAGAAGGGGCCATGGTGTTGGAAAAATAGAAAAATATAGCGAAAAAGTAGCAAGGATATGAAGAGCTACTGGCTGCAGCATCAATACGTGCTGCCATCTTCAAGGCAATGAGGCATCACATACTGATATACTTTGGTGTCTTATGTTACAGTTAATGTTAGTTATTATTATTTGACGTGTAATAAGACTAATATCATTATAGTTAACACTGTGACTTTCACAACAATGCTGTTTTTATATGTTAAGGCACTGACACATTAACATGAGTAGTTAGTCACTGTTGGACTCTTGGTGAGTGTCCGAGGTCCTCATTTCTGCAGTGTGTCCTGAACTGTTGGCCCTCATTGATGCCAGCTGGCATTTTCACGGCAGAGACTGTCGATGACTGAAATCACCCTGATTGGTAGTTCAGCTCAGTACATAAGAAGACATCAGTATAAGTTTGTTATATAAGGTTAGCTAGGTTTTCCTTAGCTTTAGCTGATGGTTTCTGTTGTTGGTAAATATGTTTTTTTTGTTTGACTTTGGATTGTGTTGTTAAATAGCTAACTGGCTATCTAGCATCAAGACAGTCTTTCAGTTTTCCTTTCTGAATGACGACTACAGAGGACTTCCATCTGCTGGTATGGGAGATATTCTTTTCAAGCAGGATCAAAACATACGTCTGGTTAGCCTTCGGTTTGGTGTGTTCAGGGGCAGTGTTTGGCCAAGATATGGCGATGTGAGGCAACACAGCAGGGGGTTTTCATCACTGCCAGTTCTCCGTTGCCCGTTTGACATTTCTGGGCCCTGGGAATTCATTGTTAGGTTTTTCCTTTTCTTTAAAAAGACAAATATACAGCTTTTATGATGGAGAAAACTGAGTGTAAAGAACAATTTATTCACTGGGAACAAGCCCTCTCAAGTTTAGACTCATGGGTACCCATAGAACCCATTTTCATTCAGAAATCTTTAGGTGAGAGTTCAAGGAGTTCAACTTTTTTGCTCTCCAAAACATTGCCTTACTTTGGAGAGTTGTTTCAGCAAGATACTGTAAATTTTCACATTTTTAACTTTATTCTAGGAACTCTTTTTTTCTCCAAACTTGGACTTGTTCTTTCACAGTATTGTGGTTTCAGTCTTGTTTTTTTCCCCTATGGCCCAAAACCTCATTTTGTGAAATACTTTGTACAACACTAAAGCAGCAAAGAAATACACAATCTGCCTGTTAAAAGCTTGCTGCACAAGAACACTATGTAATCAGGGCCTCTGGCAGCTGCAGTAAGACACACAGGTCATTTCAGGGGGATTTATTTTTATCATACGTACAGTGTTGTCTTTAGCTTTCAGTGTATGTGAAGGTAAGACAATAGACGTAGTGTTTTTATAAGGTGTGGAATAATAATGCCTGATCACTGCAGCTTCATAGCACGGAATATGTGTGACTTCAAACCCCATCCGAGTACCTCCAATTCTGCAGCAGCCTGCAGTAGCCTGTGGTGTACAGGCTGCTGTCCACTGTCCACCCAGTGGGATCTCATCATGCAGCTAAAAAGAGCGAAATTTAAAAGATAAAATTGGCAGCAATGTGATACAACTATTATCACAGGTTTCGCTAACAATTATTCACTGTCCCAGACCAGGTCATGAGACTTTGAAGCTCATGTTGCACTAATACCATTTCTCTTATCGATCTATCTGCATACACTCACATGTCCATACATGTTTGTTACATTAACCAAGAATCCTGTCTCTGCTGGACATGAGCACATGATTAATTGTATGTTACAGTGAATTTCACAGCCACAAAGATGTGGAAACTATCACTTTGGCTTCACTGATTTCTTTCCTAAATATGTACTGGGGATTTATTTGCTGTGTTACTACTGAAGCAAAAATAACCTTTACTACTTCACAGTGAAAGCTTTCAAACAGCACTAGTTGCACACTTTAACTGTAAAACAGCAACCCACTACTTTAGAAATGGACATGTGTGCAACTTCTGGTGACATAGTGGAAGACGCAGTAAAGTTCTTCTCTAGAGTTACTCATCTTTATTTTAGCAAATACTCCTTTTTTCAAATACATTTCTGAGCTAACATTAAATCATTTGTTCTAAACTGTCACTGCATAACTTCTGTAATGTTACTAACAACCAGACTATGCAAAATTTATGGCTTAAATAATATGTTTGACATGCGACCAGAACAAGAAAGGATTGTTCCTGTTATGAACAGTACTGTTTCCACTGCAAACCGAGAGGAAGAGGTTGCCACCTGCACTGTATAAGTGTAGATAGATAGATTGATAGATTGATTCTTTATCTGTCTCGAGTAAAAACAGAAATTCATCTTTAAAACATCTCAATGAAGCATTAAAACATAATTAACAACCACTCCGAGGCACACTGATTAAAACACATTTTTAAAAAAAGGATTAAAAGTGCAGTCTATGTGTTCTGAGTCGCCTTCTTCACAGAACAGTGCCCCCACCTGATCCACAGAATTATCCATGAAAAATAAAATGCACTCTCCCATAAATGAATCAATATAAGATTTGATTTGGCCAATATTTTCCTGGACACCCTCCTTTAATGCATACACCACAACTGAGTTTTGAGATCAGAGAAGTATTAAATCAGAATAGGCAGAGAGGATGACAGCTAGAATGACAGGTTTGTCACTTAACGTCAGAATTTATATGTCACAGAGGCTAACACAACTTTGCTAACAGGGCTTTGGTTTTTCATACAGTTTGTGCAGGCTCCTCTCACAAACTGCTCATATGTTTTCCTGCAAAAAGTAATGTATCCAAATTTGTACAAATCCTATGTGATCATAAACCAGTAATTTGTAAATATAGTATCTTGCGCATTATGGAAGGCCAGTATCATGTGACCAATTTGCTGGCAGGAGCAAATAAGGAAGTCTTTACCATGTTTCTTCGGCCAGCAATTTGTTGGGTATCATACAAAAAAAGGTGTGAATATTCATTGGTTTATGTGGTCCTGTGAGACCCTTTGAATACAATAAATGTCATGGTGATTTTGGAAGACGATGACAAATAATCATGACAGTAAAGGCATCAGATTATTATAAAAACAATATAAATGTGTATGGTTTAGTGTTTGTGAATGTATATCCACAGCTTCAGCACAGAATGTTGTTAGATGTATGTAACCTGGAACTGTGTGTCCTGTCTTATCTTTGCTCATTGCACACAGCAGCCTGATTACTGAAGTGAGACAACCACCATCTTTCGCTCTCCCTCCCCCCCCCCCCCCCCCTTCTCTCTGTCTTGCTCTCTCTCTCCCTTATCTCCTCTCTATCTATCACATTCCTCCCTTTGATCAATGCCAGGGGCGTGTGTGGTCGGAGCCAGTGTGTTTGGATGTGTGTTTGTGAGTGTGCAACTGAGATTATGAAGTGTTATCATGTGTACTTTGTGTTAGTGTGGTGACCATGTGTGTGTGTTGGTGTTTGTGTGTGTGCATACCAGATTGGCCATGCTTTGATCTCCCATGCAGTGTTGTCTTTGAACTGAAGAGCTGTGTATGACAGAGGCTGGTGTTAAAGCAGCGAGGGCCTTCAGCTGATAAGACCAGAGTCTCCGGGGCCACATGTAGCTCAGTAAAGTTACACAGCTCTACAGTGACAGTGATAGGCCTCCTAGGAAGCTTGGCTTTTACCTCATGTCCACACCAAGCTCAGTTTGACTGAACATACTATGTCAATGAAAGGAAGAACTGCATCCACCTTTAAACTGATGTTCACCTTCATTTAACATTTTACAAGTTCAGGCTTCCTTTATGAAATTAGTAACATGGCTCTTTAGTAAAACATGTTGGATTATTATTGAGAGCTTGGACATCATCTGTATTTATGACGCATCATGTGACCAAAATCTCACAATTTAGAGACAAAACTGGAACTCAGCCCTAGCTAACTTGGGTCTTGGTGATAGCCAAAATTTTGCATTATTTAAAAGTTTGTAAGGTGTTGATACACAGGCAAAATTTCAGATATTCTGGCAGCAAGTAAGTGTTAGAACCTTGCTAACAAAACTCTCTTTCCAAGCTTGGCTAGTTGTCAAACTGTTTTGTTTTCAATGATATTTTAATTAAGTTTAGGTAAGCAAGCATAGATGTATCAAGGGACCTGGATACAGCGCAGGGTACTATTCATTCCTATGAGAGTTGCTTAGTGGTGCATGAAGCCGAAAATGGTTCAACTGATGCATATAAAATTACCCAGATGACCTAGGGATTATCAGCACTACTTTCGCACTGTGTGGCCCATAGAGCTTGTGCATTAGAGACTCACGGCAGCCACACGACAAAGTTGCAGTTTAGTGTCCCACTAACTTAAATTTAACTTTACACTTAAATTGTTATCCAACCAAGTGGATTAAATCCTGATATGAATCGAGTCATTTTGTGGGGGTTGTGACACTCAAAAAAATCAACCCACTGATTTACAGAAGTCATTGTAAATCAATGGGAAAAATTCTTTTTGGGGCACAGACCATCGCATGATGGTGTAATTATACTGTTTGGCCACTAGGAAAATTGGTTTCAAAGTCGAGCGCATTTCCTGGGGTAAGCAAACAAACAAATTTTTCAGTTGATTCCAAGTTAGTCTGCGTTTATCATCATGTTTGCATAGCATTTTTAAAAATCTGCACAGTTAACAAAATGAGTGTATTTTCAAATCAACAATTCTCAACTCAACAAATTGCTATTTTAGGAAACAGGTTGCTGTAAAAGAGTATTGATTCACATACAGACAGAGAGAAAGATAGACTGACAGATAGATGGACGGACTGACTGACTGACATTAAAGTTAAAAAACTTGTTAAGTTAGAACACAGTTCTAATCAGCTATGAGTTAAGATGGTCAGATACATAACCGCAGTTGTTGCTCTTAGCTGTCAAGTTGTTTATGGCTTATTCCCATAGACAAGAATGTAAAATGTGCACCCTCCCCCTTGTTGGATATGCATGGCAGCACCTTCACCCCCCTGGCATGCTTTTTTATTTAGGGCATCAGGCACCTCGCCTGCAGTCCTGACCTTCCTGCTCTGAGTTTTATGAGGCAACCATTAACTTTCTGCTGGCCCTCCATGGCCTGCTGGCTGGATTTACAGCACCAGTGAAGTTGGGTGTGTGTGGTGTGTGTGTTAAAAAATCTAAGACTGTGTTGATTATCACGAGGGTGGGTGCTAGTGCAATAAGGTGTTTGTACTGCTACCCCATGACTCTGATCCTCCTTTAATCTGCAGCATTAGCACTAGCGAGCTAATGGATCCAGCCACAACATTGTGGGGGAGAAAGTAGTCCAGAGGGGTGGAGGAATGCTGCATTTAGATGGGTGGCTATAAGGCACTGCTGGGATGAATTGATAAGCTATTGAGCAAGTTGTCAAACAAGAAGCCATTGATGTATGCTGTCTTCTGTCAGCGAGTGTTTTGATGTGTGAGTCCCACATTTCCCAACAAATAATCTCTACAAACAGATATCTGCATATGTTTGCAGGATCTCTCTGCAAGATTACAAGATCTTGGTATTATAAAAAAATTTGTTCCCATTTGTAGCAGGGAAACCGTCTGTGTGGAGAGGTGGAACACATTGGCTGAAATGTCATCTAAGAACCAATGTACTGAAAATTGCTTTAAAAAATGACTAATAAATATACCGTCTTCCACCTTCTATGGTGTAATGATGATTTAGCTTTTTTATTAGCGTCTTGCTTTATCCATATTGAGGGTAGAATAGAACATAAGATGGATAGGCGGTTTGGTGCGGCATCTGCAGTGATGACCATGGTGGTGAAGAGCAAGCTGAGCTGGAAGATGAAGCTTTTGATTTTACTGGTCCATCTATGTCCCAAGCCTCACCTTTCACGTCATGAGCTCCGGGTAGTAACCGAAAGAATTAGATCACAAATACAAGCAGCTGAAATTCGCTTCCTCCAGAGGGTGTCTGGGCTCAGCCTTAGAGATAGGGTGAGAAGCTCATGTATCCGGAGGTAGCGCGGAGTAAAGCCACTGCTCCTTTGCGTTGAAAGGGTCCGGTTGAAGTGGTTCGGGCATTTGATCAGGATGCCTCCTGAGTGCATCCGGTTAAAGGTGTTCCAGGCACGTCCAATTCGGTGGGAGGCCTTGGGGCAGACCTAGAACATGCTGCAGGGATTATACATCTCGTCTGGCCTGGGAACGCCTTGAGGTCCCTCATCAGAAGCTGGAAAGTGTTTCTAGGGAGAGGGACGTCTGGAATACTTGCTCAGCCTTCTGCTCCATGACCTGGCTTCAGACAATCCAATAAAAATGGATGGATGAATAAGTTTTTAGAAAATGTATTTATTCATGTGCATATATTCAAAGGGATTAGCCAAAAGGAGCAGTGCATGGAGTAGAAAGCCTTAGCTCAAATAGTCGCTTGCTACACTGGGTCTACTAATATATTGGCCGTTGCCACTGAACGTTTTGTTGGCATCACACAAGAGCTGATAGGTTCGAGGACTACCAACAACAGCTTGTGAATTTTGGCAAATGGACATTTCGAAATTCACACTCTACAACCAATGAGTTTTGTCGTTCCTTTCCTGTTAATTCTTGTTTGCAGGCTTAAAGAATTCAGATAAGAAAGGATGCTAATCATTTTCATTTCGAATTTAACCTCAGTGTGCTGGCTCAGAAAGCATGACATGGGGGAGCTGAAAGAGTTTCAACTTTGCAAAAGCACTCTGATGCACCACAGTAGCAACCAATAGTGCTTTGGTTTTTATTCACTTAGGAAATGGAGGCACTATAGGAATGCAGGAGCAGGTGTTTAGTGCTAATCAGTCTTGCCAGGTGAATGAGGCATATTCTCTGCTGCTACAAGTCACCCATAGGTCTCTCATAGGTTACTTTAAAGCTGTTTTTGGTTCTACCATTCACCGCTATCAAGGCAACAATATCCATGTTTGGTTTAAGGTGAGGGAACCTAGATGTAGTTCAAGTGAGATAAGCAACTGGCAACAAGTTTAACAGAGGAGGACAGTTCCAAAAACACTGCTGCGATGCACATAGAAGCAGAAAAATGATCTGTTGCTAAGCTGACTTTTTTTTCTGTGAAAGACAACAGCGATGGCTGACCTTTTCCCCACTAAATGCAGAGTGGCATTCTAAGACTGAGGTGTCCATTCTGTGTCAGAAGCACTTGGGAGTAGGAGTCCCAGAATCCCAGAGTGCTACTTTATGTCTTAAGGCACAGAGCTAACACCCAGGCTCTTAGCTCTATAGCATCTCTACCTCCTCCTTTCTCACCCTTTACCCAAGTGGCATTGCACTAGAAGAAAAGGTGGGATCACAGTCTCAGAGGTGTTGCTGGACCTGTCCACAGCCTCAGCCTCAGTGTGTGTGTGTGTGTGTGTGTGTGTGTGTGTGTGTGTGTGTGTGTGGCTGTGTTCCACTGTACATGTGTCCCTTGTTGTGTTTTTCCCTTAATGCATGGACTGGCTTTATTTTCTCCTTCTACTTACTGATTACTGATTGAGGTCCTTCAGTGCAGCCCTCACTGCCATTAGACACACTGACAGGCAGACCTGAGACCCCCATATCTGGGACTGTGTTTACCTAAACAGGCTCCGATCCCCATTGATGGAAACACAATACCTGAGTGAACACTCTAATTTTAGCCCCTTAACTAGCAAGATGCAATGATGCATCAACACTAAATACTGTCCATCTCTACCTAAGCAAGACTAAAACATCAATCCAAATTAGCTTACACTGAGTTTAAAAGACTAAATCAGTAAGAGATATTATAAAAGAAGTAACCACTGTAAAGTTTTCATAGACCTCTGTCCATGCTGTTTTTGCTGTTTACCAATTCGCCAGTCTGTCTGTGACATCTAATGTGACACACCGAGGAAACAAAAACAAAAAAAACCCACACACAGAGAAACATACTTATCTGCTGCAGAGCCATGTACACAGCTCTGCTTTACTTGCACTGGGAAAGAAGTCTATAGCCCATTTCTAGCAGGTTTATCCATGTGTAAAAAACCTGTATGCCCACACTAATTTTGGCAGAAAAGAAAAGAGTTGTCTGACATTAACAACTCTGCACACATTTGTTTATCATTTTAATGCATTTTATTATTAAATGTTTTGCTCATCATCCCTTTAAACATTATTACTCAATTTGATGGACAAGCTGTTAACAGGGTATCAGTAGGGTATCAGTGTCATACTCTAGGAAGATTTGATGTTACTGTCTTTCGGATCTGATTTTGTTTGTTGCTGTGTCTTCGTTTTTAAAGTCCTGTTGACTCGAAATGATCTTAAAGGAGAGAGTTCAAAAGTTCAAGGTCAGATGTTGGTCATGTCCCAAAGACTCACACTCTCGGTCTTATGGCAAACACAGGCATACAGCTGAGCTGGTTCACTGGTAAGCAGGGGCTGTAAAAGCACTCTCATGCACACTCTTACAAACGCACACACCAGGTTGCACGCAAAGCTGAGAATGGCCTGCCATGGAGCGCTGCAGTGTGGACTAATGGCTTTCACAGAAGGAGTCGTACTCGGGTAGCATGTCTTCTCCATTATGCCTTGCCCGTTGCTTAAGTGCCAAATCTGCGCTTTTTTCCCCTTTATTTTACACCTCTATTGACAGCCAACATCGGCTATGCATGTACATATACATTACTAATCAAACTTTTTTTTTTCCTTTTTGTCCTGCTACCAATGTAATAGGTTGCTCTACATTATATCAATAAAATTAACCATAACAGTATTGAAAAACATGTGTCTGCCACATCTTTAAATTGCAAGTGCTGTCCTCCTTTAACCCGAAATACATAGTATATATATAAGATTTATACCTAAGCTTTCTATCAAGTTATGCCTTTGTTGTCCTACTAAAGAAAATCAGCTTTAGCCTCTCAGTGTCTTCCACCAAATTATGGAAGTGTCATGTTTTGCAGCTGACTGGCTCAGAGAACTTCAACATTGTGCAGGGCTGTGAAAATGAGAATTCCTTTCACTGTTTATTTCAGAGAAGCAGCAGAGCAGCTCTGGATTCACAGAACTGGGACAAAGACGCTAATCTTCACAAAAGTGTTTTCCCTCAGTGGCAATCAGGTGAAAAGCTTGTGGCCTTTAGTGCCTCTTAGCAGGGCCAAGTTCTGCCAAGAAGGGCTGTGTGATGTGGAAACACTCCTGCACCAGCAGCTCTAATCACACTGATGATGGTTAAAGACGCAGAGCCTTCTCTGAGTCAAAGCAGTGTCTGTGTGTATGAGTGTTTCGGGGTCTGTGTGTGTGTATGTAAGGGGGCTGATGGCCCAGACAGCTTTGATCCCAAGGCCTTGTCATGTTTATGGCGGTGTTGAGAGGGGTAATCCAGGCCAGAGGAACAGGTCACACACTATCAAGGCAATATGTCGGTGTTAGGTTAATAGTGTGTGCATGCACCCTTGCTTGTCTTTATTGCCACTTGTACATGCTTGTGCTCACACACACAATCATTAATCAGAATATTTTCAGAAGGCTTCAAAAGGCTTTGCTTTGTAATCTAATAAAAACCTTTTAAGATCATCTCCAGACTAACCTTGTATGGAAAAATAATATCAGCCTAACCAACAAAAGAGTGCTTGCTGCTCTGTATTTTATTCTATGATTACACCTAGTTACATCTGTTGGTTTTTTAAAGGCTGATTTTGATACTCTTAAGTCTTGATATCTTAAAATTTGACTGTTTTCTAACAAAACCAAGGGCACAGGTTTGGGAATGGATGGTAAGGACAGGACCTTACCAATATTTTGGGAGGACAGAATTTTCCCTACAAATATTTAAACAAACTTGTTTTTATTCTCCCCAGTCTAACAGTTCTGCACACAAAAATACAGGACAGATCGGGTCTTGTGTTGATTCAGTAAGGGACCGTGCATTTTATTTTTCAACACGATACATCCTTTATTATGCCCAGTCAAAAGTGTGTTCAATCAGTTTCAGTATTTTCACCTGAGGAGCAGCACAGAGCCACTCTGCCTCATCCAGAGAGTCCCAAACAGATTCTGTGTCTGTCAGATGGTCTAAGAAAACCACATCAGCACAGTCATATTGGAGGCTAATACACAGCCGACTAGGATAGGTAGATTTGTTTGTCTTGAAACATTATAGCTTTTTTTCTTATCAAATTACGATTTATTGTATTTGAATTATATTATTGCCTTATATATTGTCATTTTTTAAAATTACATTTGTTTCTTAAATATGACTTTTGAATTTGCTGAAAGACGTGACATTTTAAAGTCCAGGGCACCCTAAAAGGGGTAACTTCCCGCCAAATAAAAGACACAAAAGAGGACTGATGAGTAAACTCTGTCTACATGTGTGCTGATTCAGCAGGGATATCATCAAATGAGAAAAACTGATCTGCACAATCATAAATACTTGGAGGTGATGCAGAACGTCTGAGAGCCTTACTGCATTATATTCTTTAATATAATTTATATTTTTATCCATTATATCTTTATATTTTGAATTGTCACCTATCACCTGAACTTTGTGTTTTCCTTTCCGTAAAATAAGACATTTGTACCCCAAATGGTGCAAAAACTTCACCAGAATGCAGGAAATGAAGTGTTTGATTCTCAAAATTTACTGAGGGAGGACCTCAGGTCTTCTACTAAATATGTGGCCCCACTAATACTAAAATGAAGTCTATGCCCTTGGACAAAACACTAATTGCAATACAATCAAAGGCATTTAGTTTGGTTCATGAGAATTACTTATATGGCAGTATGTAGAAACAACATAAAATAAATCAGTAATGCATTCGGAAATGATTTGATGATTTGATTAGTAAATTAAATGTGGGATTTTGTAATTGTTTCAGAAAAACAGCTTTCAGTGAACTTGTTTTTTTGGTGGGCGTGGATGTTCATGGGGAACTTTGATAAATCTCAGCTATAGCCTTGGTAATAAACTCCTGATAAATAAAGCCTTCATATCCCTTTAAGGAATGTTGGCCTAATAGAAACATATTGTTTGGTAATGCCGTGCTACCTGTATCAGAGCATTTTCAAGTTCAAACAGAAATGTTAAGGTTTTAAAATGGTTTAGATTGCTGTCTCTCAGGTGAAATTTGCAACTAGTACATAAAGTATTTCATCACTGCCATATTAACAAAACTACATTCAACACGGCACCCCACCCCCTTTTAATTTTCAATGATTTGAACTTTACATAAAACAGTGTACACAGCGTTGGCTGAAGGCTAAAGGAGGTAACAAGCTTACATGTCAGGCCCGCTAGTTAGCGCTTTCCCGTCTAACAAAGAGCAATTCTCCCACTTTCCAACAGGAAGGAAGGATTGCAGTGTGCTCTACACAACCATTACGCAGAAAAAAGGGTCAGGACAAGTTTATATGTGATTTTGGAATGTGCGTGCACATTTTCTTGGTTTTTGACTGCCTCTCAAGTACAATGCGTCTACACGTGTGCATGTGTGTGTATTCAGTCAAGGGGAGAGCAGCCACGCATGGCGCCAAAGCCTCCTTATTCTTGAATTCCTGGTAAAGATGCTTATTTGAGACCCTCTTCGCATGTGTGTGTGAGTGTGTGTTGTGTGTGTTCATTCTGAGTGAAGTGACTAAAGATGGCCTTTAGCCCGGGGCAGTCTTTCTTCCTCCTCTCACTCTTGAGTGGCCACACACTAAGAGGCCAGATCCACTCTGAGCAGCACAGGGAGAGACAAGGACATGAGAGAAGACAAACAGCCCTCCTCTTTCACATTAGGACATTTGTGATATCAATTACACATGTTAAGCTGCTTTTTATACAAGATGCTACATTTTGCATTTTTAATATGTTGCTTTGTCAGACAGGTATCATTTATCCAACACCAATTGAAACCATGTTTAAACAACTTTAGGTCCTGTGTCAGTGTTTTTATCAGTACTAGTGGTTGTTAATTAAACCACATTTCCCATAAAACCTTTTTTTGCACTTCCAGAGAGAAACAGAGCCACACATATGACAGGATAACATGCTCTTATCCCAAATTGTCACATTACTGCTTTACAATGGACTTCCGCATCTACACATTAAGATCTAGGTATCCTCCTGCCTCTGCTCTTTATGTTCCGAGATGCCGCTACCGTGATGTCAAAACAACCACGTGGTGGGAGATGCTGCACGTGGTTATGTTTAGGCAACAACAGCACATGGCAACCCAGGCTGGGGCATCAACAAACACACATGCTGGCATGGATAGTTAGATTTAGAGAAGAGAGGCACATGGTAAGGTATAGAAAAAAACCCATCAAATTCAGAATTAAAGCGAGCACCCAACTCCGGCATTGAAGTCCAGGGTTTGTTGGACACATCCACTGCCCCCAGGGACCTTCATGCTCTAACAGTATGTTGTTACCAGCACTGTCTCAACCAGACGCCATCCAGTAGTGTATCATGTGGACGCGACAGGTTTCATCCCACCGCATTCTCAACTCACCCCACCAGTGCATGTGTCAGGCTGCCGTTGCAGGTACCATCCGGCTGTGCAGCTGCATATCACAACTGCATATGGTTCTCTCCTGCTGTGTTCTCAGCTGACGCCTCCTGAGTTTATCATACAGCAGTGACAGGTAGCTTTTGGCATTCGGATTTTATGCGAAAATCATTGCATGAACAGCGGTATCTGACAACTTCAGAATGAGAACGGGCTGGACAGGGAGGGTTATTGATATGTGCTTTTGCTGTGCAGTCAGTTAACTCAGTAATGTCATAATTCACCTCAAAGTCATGGATGAAAACCCAACTACAGTTCACATGAATACAGACACTGAGATATGACATGTTTTCCATCTTAAAATAAGACATTCACTCGTGTATATAATGATTGAACCAGTTTGTGTGTTAGTGTGTATGTGTCTCTGAAGGCAGTGTTCAACACTGCTGTCATGTGATGACTTCATGTCATCAGGCCTGAGGGTCTAATGTCCAGCCTGTGTCCATCTGCTGCACACACACACACGCACACACATGCGCACACGCACACTTCCGTCTGAAGTGCCATTGTAAATTGACTTTCTAGATTATAATTTTACCATACACATCATCTGTCACTGATGAATCCTATATCCTGCATATACAGTATCGAGACATGTATCCATGCAGTCACTATATATTATAAAGATAATAGAATAATAGATTTATTTATATAGCACATGTCATTCAGAGATACAGCTCAAAGTGCCTATCAAGACAAGATAAAAAATAAAAATAAACTGTAAACTAAAAAAAGAAGAGAGAAAAAACTAAATCTAATTAATATTTATATAATATATACATAAATATAATTAATATAAATATAGCCACAGCAATAAGTGAGAAATTAACAATAAAACTTAAACAAGTTTAGCAGTTTTCCATCTTACAGTCTAAGATAGCTGTCCTGTCTATGTATATCTATTTACTACTTGTTTCTTTGCTCTTCTTATATTTTTATTCTATCTGTAGTTTTGGTCACTGGTGCTTTTTATATATATTTCTACGAAGTTTGTGTATATAAAAGTCCTGTCTGTTCCTTAAATGTGTTTGTCTACAGGGTGCAAAATAAGCACCATCCACTTGCCAAATGATGGTTAAATATAAATTTAAAATTATAGATAATAATAATAATAATAATAATAATAATAATAATAATAAGAAGAAGAAGAAGAAGAAGAAGAAGAAGAATTATTCCTTCAATTTCTTTCAGTTGTCCTTGTTCCAGTTCTCTGTATTTCTGTCAAAGTACATCAGAACAATGAAAGAAAACCAGGTCCCATTCCTTATATGCCTTCACACACTGTGTAATAAAGGTAATTCTAATGAATTGCATTTTGACATTTTAAACCATCAGTACAAAGATATGAATATGTGTGTCTATTAACCAGCATGTCTAGAGTAACTATAAACTCAGATACAGTCTATTCACACTGTGGTTAATCTGGGCATGATGTCAGGGTGATCCTGACGGTGTCTGGTCGGTGGCGCTGTGGCAAAGAGTAAAAAGAGGAGGAAGAGCCTCCGTTTGTCTCTGTCTCTCTGTCTGTCTCCTATTGGCTGACAAGTCTGGAAATGAAATGTGATCCTCATAGTGAAACATCAAACAGCTAGCAGCTGCTGGGCTGTCAGGTCACCGACCGGTCAGAGGATGGACCACGGCCTCCTATGAGTGTGTGTGTCAGTGTGTGTGTGAGTCTTTGTGTCTGTGGCTGCACGCATGCACGAATGAGCATTCATGCATGGGTTTATGTCTCTATCTGTTTGAGGGTCTTTCATTCTGATTTGTGTGTGTGTGTGTGTGTGTGTGTGTCGGTGTGTTTGAGACGTTTTTTTTTCAGAACGTAGTTTCTTCATTTAATGATTTTTCATACCCAGTATACCATACAGCATGTGTGTATGTTTACATTCACATGTTTACATATGCATAACCTTTAAGCCCACCTGTGTGTGGCATACTGCCGTCATCACATAACATATGCCTCCAGACTGAGGCTAGCTGCTAGCCTAGCGGCGGTGGAAGAGGAGGAAGATGGAGGAGGTCAGGGCGTCTGGTCTGGACGACAGGGAGAGGCGCTGAAACGCTGTGGCGGGGGGTGGGGGGCTATCAGGGGCATCTGTCTTGTTTTTGGCATGTGGAATGGGTCAGTAACCGTGTAGACAGGCGAGCTGAGTGGCTGGCGTAGCCCAGCCAAAGCAGATGGTAGGAGGGGTCACGGTGAGGTCATTCCTGTGTTATCCATGCCACATGTACGTGACATTCTGACAGCAAAAACAAATCTATACATGTTTATCACTCACAGGCACTGGGAAGGATCAGGAAGTCCATCAGTTTTTATTCTTTTTAGTTTTGGACATTTGTTTCAATCGTTGGTGCTCATCACTAAAGTGTTCTCAACATAATGTCAAATACGAATGCCAGTAGTGTGATTTTAATTTTTTTTGTTTCTGTAGCGAAGTTAAAGCTAAGGATGGTTGGATGGTTTTGCAAACCCCAGATTCAATCACTGACCATGTTTTTTAAAACGTTCAGTCCCACGTTAATACCTGCACTTATGTTCCAATATACTACAACAATATTGCACTAAACACAGGAATCTGTGACCACATAAACTGCAACCACCCACCATGGGCACGTGTCAAAATGACTGGGTGCCTATTTAGAAACCCAGTGTAGTATAAAATGAACTGTGAGTGTCTTTATCCGAGTATGTTGGGGTCCTTACTCTTTCTCTCACTACATTTCACCATTTTTTAATCAGCTTTCTATGAAAACAATGTGGGTAGTATGTGTGTAGATGAATTGGTATATTTTCCTCCATCTAAACAGCTCCTTTGATAACCCCCAACCCCGGCGAAACACAAATGATATAATTTACATAATTCAGTCATGTTTTACTGGCTTTCGGGGCTAATGCTCGAACTACAGGTTGTAGCCTATTTCCATAAGAGCAGCCTTTTTCTCTGTTTTTTTCTGGTCAAGTAGCACCAATTTCAAAAGTATCTTTGCGCTACAAAGACGGCCTAGTTGAATGTGAGGGCCCTCTTTATAATCTGTGAAATGCCTCTTTAAGGGCTTGCTTTCATTAGTACTTAACTTTGAACTTCATTCCGAAGGAGACTGGACTGAACATACAGTCAGGTCTTTGGGAATAGGCAAATTAGAAAGCAACAAGCAAACACCACCACACAGCCATTCACTCTGTTAATTGATCAATTGGATAGAAGTGAGATAGTTTGACAAAAGAGGGAATATGGCCCATAACAGGCTCCCAGTGAGCACCCTGCTGTTTATGATCCTGTGATTAGAAGATCTGGATGACATCAAGACAGTATCAGTTCACCTGCAGTTAATGCTTTGGCTTCTTGGGACTAATCTCGCCTGTAAGAGGAAACATTGGAAGGAAACACTGACACAGTGTCACAGTGGCAGTAGGCTGTTCCTGTTTGGCCAATAAGCTTTCCTGTGGGCTTTCCTGTAGAGCCTCCTGCTAAGCTAACACCACTCCTCATTTACTCTGCTGTTAGCACTACAGGCTAAACTCCAAAGTGGAGGGGAACCTTGTCAACCCAGCGGACTGGCTCTGAGACTGCCTGTTCTGGCTACATATCCACCATTTGCCTCTTCACCACCTCTTGTCGTAACTTTAATCCTAAGACCCTGTATCCAACAGAGTGTTTATTCCCTGCTGAAAATGCCAGAAGCTCTTCCACAGAGCTGGGAGCGTGTGAGAGCGTTTCGGGGGTGCGACGGAATATCCATGGAACTAAACATGTTAGCACAAGGTAGGGAATTTGCTCTGGATAAGAGGAAGGCTTAAGCATTCAGAGAAAGAGGATGGAGCCGCCACTCTGTGGTGGTTCATGACAGGAAACACATATTAACATATGTATATAGTTTATTATTATTTTTTTTTAAAGATATTTTTTGGCTTTTATTGCCTTTATTAGATAGGACAGATATAGCGTGAGAGGGGTATAGAGAGGGGAGGACATGCAACAAAGGGCCTAGGCCGGATACAAACCCGCTGCTGCTCCAACTGAGCCACCAGGTGCCCCATATATATATAGTTTAATAACAGATTTCTCCTCAAACGTTGTTGTTTAGCATTTGAATGATTTAATGACTCAAGTGACAGTGACGAGTACAGCATCTTTGCCCAATGTTGAACATTTTTCAACCATGGGCGCTCAGAAATAAAAGCCTATTACTCTCGGGGCCTCACCTTGGTGCTGGTGTTTGCTGTGCAGCATAAATATGGGGCTCTCCCATTGCAAAGAATTAAAAAAATGCGCTGGCCGCAGCCTTTAGTGACATGACTGATCACAGCAGAGATATGTCATCGCATGTACTGTGTGTCAAGAGCATTTCTTTTCTTTTATCAGTTTGCAGACAATTCAGCGAGGCTTGTGTTATTATACATTTGCATGAATTTTTGCCTACCTCCCCCATCCTGATCAGGATTAAAATATTGGCAGACTTTCATTTATTTTGTCTTTTTTGTCGTCTTTTTTAGTGAGTAATCTGTTGCCCCCTGGTAATAATCTGCCCTACAGTCACAGATAAAAAAAAATAAAAAAGGAATCACACAGGAGGGAGAGAAACGAGGCCGAAACTGAATATGAAAACAGCTGGACAGGCAGCCGCATGGCGACCTTGGAAAGTGGGTCTGTATAAAGCATTACAAAAGCCCTGGGAGACACTCAGCCAATACATAAAGGACACTGTCTGCTCATCTTCTCTCCTCCTCTCCCTCCTTCCTTCCTCTCCATCCCTTTCTCCGGACTACTCTCTTTTTATATTCCTCCCGAGGTTATTTTCTTCCTCTTTTTCACGTCTGCTGTCTGTTTCTTCATTCACTCTTTTGTTCAGATTCCTTTTTTTCCCCTTTTTTTTTTAGCTTTTCCTTTTCAAGTGACCCAGCTGAGGTTTTCACTAAAACCCTCAGTGTTGACGCTAAAGGCTGAAAGTGCCATCAAATGTTGGTGAACAGGTGAATACTACAAGGGAAAAATAGAGGGTTTAGAAAGTTCTTTTTGAGGACTATATATATATATACATAGACAGATAGACAGATAGATAGATAGATATAATATAAATCATATTATATATAATATAATTTAGATAAAAATCTAAATGTTTAAACAAATATGCAGGTGTATACAGGCCTGCATACAGATTTTTTTTTTTTTTTTTTAATGTAACCATTGCAAAAAAAAAAGCTTCATACCACTTCCATTAGAGGGGTTTTCTTTATGAAACATCTTTTACTAATATGTAATGGTGAATATTCTGGTTCAAACTAAAATGTGGTGACCACTGACTGTATATTATATTTAAGATATTAGCACTGCTCAGCTTTTGTCTTTTTACCCCCCGTTGGGCGGCCCTGATGCCGGTGGTTGCTGATGATGATTGTGACATTTTGGTGTCCTTTGATATGATTCTGCAGCTTGATCTGAGTCCACCTGTGTTAAATTCAATGGATTGGACATGATTTGAAAAGGCACAGACCTGTCTATATAAGCTCTCACAGCTGACAACATATCAGCGCAAAAAACAGCCATGAGGTGGAAGGAGCTGCCTGCAGAGCTCAGAAACAGGACTGTGTCAAGGTGCAGATCCTGGGAAGCCTACAAAGCATTCTGCTGTACTGAAGGTTCCCACGAGCACAGTGGTCTCCATGATTCTTAAATAGAAAAGGTTTGGAACAAACAGGCGCTTCTTTAGATGGATGCCCCACCAAACTGAGCAAATGAGGGAGAATTGCCTTGGTAAGTGATGTGATCAAGAACCAGATGGTTCTCCAGAGAACCTGAATGGAAACTTCCAGAAGAACAACCAGCACTGCAACACTCCACTGACCTGGGCTCAATGAAAGACACAGGAAAGCACCTAAAAGACTCTCGGACTGTGATAAACTTGTCTAAAGATTCAGAAGAGAGTCATGAGTGGAGAATACCAAGTAAGCTTCATCTTCATCTGCCCAATACCATCCTAGTGGTGAAACATGGTAGGATATCCTAAATGAAAACCTGGTCTACAGTGCTCAGGACTGAGCTGAAGGTTCACCTTCCAGGCCAATACAGGAGTGGTTGTGAATGTTTGAGTGGCCCAGCCAGATATAATGTGAACTGGTCCGTATGAAACAACTGTGGCGGGCCTGATCTCATATGACAGTTAAACAGTAAACTATAACATGTTTCTGAAAATATTTGAGGTAATAAATATGCAACTCAGTAGCATAATCTTGGTTTATATTTGATCAGTACTGCTTAGTTTTTACTGTTTGATCTGTTTTTTGTTTTTTTTTCGTGCAGGAAGCAGGATCGCGCCCACTTTCTGTTCACAAATGATAAAATGAGGAGTTAAAATATGTTTCTAAAAATATTTTAGGTAAGAATTAGGCAGTGCAGTACATTTGCAGTAACATAATCTTGATTATATTTGATCATCTACACATACTACCCACATTGTTTTGACTCAAAGCTGGTTGAAAATCTGCAAAATACCCTTTCAACTTAAATTAGGCAGAGCTGCAACAAACAATTATTGATTAATCTGCAGATTATTCAAATATCAGTGTATGTCAGTTCAATGTCTTGAACCAAATATATTCAGTTTACTATCATATATGTTAGAGTAAAGTAAAACCTCACATCTGATAAGCTTGAGCCCAGAAAGTTTGGCATTTTTGCTTAAAAATTTGAAAGTAAAATTAGCTAAGCTAAAATTGGCAAAGTACATTCTTCCGCTTGTGCTGCCTCACCATACAGACTGGCAGAAAAACGTTCATTAATTGTTGTGATATCTGCTGCAGTCTTATCCAGACAAGTGCTTTTCTGAGAACAACTCGGCGGCAGTCAGCCAACTTTGAAGTCAACGGCATTCCTTTCTCAGGCGAGCCCTCAGACGCTAGAGGCCTCCTTGAGACACTCTCACCCCCTTAGACAAACTTTAATTAACTTGTGTGTGCAAGTCTGAATCTCCCAGCTTAACCTTTGACACACTACCTTACCTGAGCACTGTCTCTACAAGTGCCCCCCACTCACACACAAAGGCTGCATAAAGACAAGATTAGCTGCTTGCCATTGTCTTCTCTGCTCGTCTTATTGGAAGGCTCGTCAGCGCTTTGAGCCCAAAAGGCCATTCAGTGGGCCAGAATCAAGCACTCCAGCTTTCAGACTGGAGGCCAAGGGCCAGCTGGTAGTCCGCTTGTAGTTAGCAGCAGCTCAGAGATTTTGGACCTAACCTTGTAAAACCTCTCATGGTGAATAGAAGTGGAATTATCCTGGGCAAATCCCTAGTTTGGAGTTGTGAGTTGTGTTGGTGTCTGTGTGAGTGCGTGCATGTTTGTGTGAGCGCTGTCTGGCTCCGCTGTGGCTGCCTGAAAGAGGTTTGGACACTTGGATAATTGCTTGGACCTGACGCCGACCATACACCCTTCTCCCCCTCACAAAACCATATCCGCTATATCAGCTTTGTGTGAGTTTTTAGTACATCTGCCTATGTGTAAATGTACGTGTGTGTGAGAGTGTGTGTGTGTGTGTTTGTGGTCAGACAAACTATAGAGAAGACTCATAAACCCTGGAAGGAAAGTCTCTTTGTAAGCTGTGTGCGTGTGTTTCCAAACTACTCCTGACCTCACTTAGGATCCGCTCAGCTGACCACAGTTTGGAGCAAGTGCGTGTGCGTGTGTGTGTTTGTGTGTGTGTGTGTGTGTCAGCAGGGGGAAGTGGCTTTAGGGGAGGCAGCTTTACAACTGACACTGACAAGTCGTTTGGCACTCCAAACCTTCCAGTCTCGCCACTGTCCTTGAAACTGGATCAACACGACAGGATATGTCTGCCCCTGTGCATGTGCGAGTGCACACACTTCTTGTGTCTGTTTTTTTGTGTCTCCTGGATCACTTTTCATTTTTAAACTAGTTTTTTCACTCTTCAGTTTGCTCTCTGTTGTATTTTCTACCATTGTACACAAAAAACTTGAATTATTCATCTGAGGTCAGTTGTGCATTTCCTCTGCGATTACCAGACTCAGTAGCGTATGCAGAGACTGTGTGTGTGTGTGTGTGTGTGTGTGAGGGGGTTGTGTGTGTGAGACACCGACCCCATAAAACCAGGCTGGTCTTTTCCAAGCACTTACAGATAATCCCCACAATTAGCCACAAAGGCTGCAGAGCACTTTGATCAGCACAGGGCAATATGGAACTCCTCAAAGATATGCTCCTCTTCCATTGCTATCTGTCTCTCCTCCCAGTCGCACTTTAGCAAACTGATACTACACGTCGCATCTGTTGAGAGGAGGAGACTACAACATTAGAGCTCTCTCTCTTTTTTCCTTCACTCTCTGTTTTTTTGTAGCAGGATGAAACGTGGCCCTTTTAATGTCTGGCAGTTTGGGGTTTGTGATTACAGCATGTAAGGCAGTTTGTTTATGGGTTGAGTTACTGTTGAGAGGCAAAGCCAGGCCACACAGATATTTGGGAAGGCAGAGAGGAGAAGGCAAAGAGATGAAAGGAAAAGAGGTTGTGAGAGAGAGAAAGAAGACAGGGATGTGATGAGGACGATAGTGAGCAGAGCGTTCTAGGAAAGCCAGTAATAGAGGGATGTTTGTAAGAGCAGAGCCACTTGGCTGAAGTGGCTAGCCTTGTCTCTGAAAATTAAGTTCATAAACAACTAATTTACATCCACAAAAATCATTTGTATGAATCCTGATGCTTCCCATATTGCATTTTATTAATATATGAAATAAGAAATCATTACTATTTACAGTCTGCAGTGTTTTCACACTGATCTCTGAAATGATTATCTCAGATAATGCTGCCCATTTTCTTTCCAAAGTCATCAAATACTGCTGCTTTATCAGTGATTTTGGCGTCAGACTCTGATACCAAAGGCCACCTTTCATGGCGGTACAATAGGCTGTGGAGTGGCATCAGTTTGTAATGCAGTTGAACGTGACCTCTCGCTGTATTATGATTCATCGCCGGTCGGACTGACGGCACCCGGCGTGGCATTATGATATGCTGATGGGTGGCGTCAGTTAAAAACATGATCGGATGGAGCCTGTTGTGACCAAATCATGTGCTGCTGAAAAGTGATAAGGTGAAACGTTGCTGGTAACAACTTAATAGAAGGAGCTGGAAGGTTCCCTTTAGAGTGGGCAAGAGGGAAAGTGGATAGGTTCAACAAACCCTGGAGTTTTACCTGAGAGCCTGCTGACGATGCTTTTTATCTAGACCTAACCAAGTGTTTTTGTTGACATCCTGGTGGCTTGTTGCAGCATCCTGGAACGTCAGCAGGAGACACGTGGATACCTAGAGTATAGTTAATTGCCGCCAAAGACCACTGACAAAATGGCAATATGTGACAACTTGGAATAAGAACATGATGGACAATTACATGGTGTTTTTTTCTGATTTGAGCATGAAATTATGTTCTTGATCTTTGGTAGTAAATGGGGATATGACTCTCCTAAAAACATGAGCTCAGCATTCTGTTTGACTCTGTTTCTCAGTGTGGACTCTCTGCTACCCCAAACACTTTACAGAAATTACAATCCAATCGGGCCAATCAGGGATCTGCACCCTAGTTGACAACATAAGCAGGCCAGTTAGGGACTGCATTGTAGTTAATAAAATAACATAAAAGCTTACCATTACTGCCATAACCGGTATCAAAACAGTAATGGCTACTCCCACAGCAACTCTAACATCAGCTAGGTATACACAGCAATATGTGAAGTTAAATCAGTAACAAAGTCAATAACAACAATTAACAATAAACAACAACAAGAGGATGCAATCAGTTTGTCAGAAGAAAAGACTTTTTCTGAGTTTTTTTGACTGGATTTAGCAAAATCTGACTATGTTGGAGATGAAGAAAATGTTCCCTGATAAAAATCCAATGATCAGTGTTGTTTGGTGTCTGACTGGCCAGTGGAGGAGCAAATATGAGAGGCTGCAAAGTTGGGGATCACAGCCATGCAGATCAGTGTTCACAATGCTTCAGACAGACAACAAGGATGCTGACAGCTGCTATTGCTGCTGAATGAGAAATGCTGAAATATGCTGCAATGGCAGTGTATCATGACGAGGTACACGTTACATACAAATAGTAAATATAAGTAAACTGTATTTTTTATACTGTTACTGTCTAACTGACAGTGTATTTGTGTAGCAGGGGCTAATGCTAACATCAGGATTGGCTAAAAATGTTTGCCTCTCAAGGCCAGCACTCCGCCCACTGAAAGTGTTTCAGGTGGCAGAGATTTCAGACTGATACAGAGAGAGAGACACAATGTTGAGCTCACGTCCTCAGTATTGTCTTACCAGGCTAGGACATGTTGACTTTTTTTTAAAACTTCACAAAAAAAAATATTTTTTTTTCCTAACCTCAGTTGTTTTAAATTGAATTCAAGCAGGATCTTAGAAGCTAAAGACTGCACATGGAAGAAGAAATCAGACAGACGTTACATTGGTAATGTGGTAGAAATGAGTGAAAAGTGTTTCTCGGCCAGGCACACAGGATGTACCATTAACACATTGAGAAACACAAACGTATGCCCTCGTACACTTAAATACACATGTTCACTGGGATGTGAATTCTTCACCACCTACTCAGACATGTGCACACACTTTCAGGAGAGTGACTGAACACACACGCATGGAGCGGTGCAGCCAGCCTTACCAGGGAATATGATGACTCAGTGATGACCCCCACAACATCTCTCTCCTCTTTCACACTCCTCTGGTCTTTTTCTCAGCCCTCCTCCCTGGCCGTTCACATAACCCTCCCGGACTCCAGAGGGGAAAGAAAGGGGGATGAGAGAGGAGGAGAGAGGGTGGGAGGGGAGGAATGAGAAATTACAAGGACAGGGTATGATAGGGCAAACTGTGTGTATGTGTGAGTGTGCAGAAATAGCCCAGGGTAAACACAAGCTAGCATGGGAACTTAATTCCTAGCACTGTGCCACTGTCAGAAAGCCCCACCACCTCTCAGCTGCACGTCCCCTCTCTTTTTCCTGCTATTCTCTTATTCTGTGGTGTAAAAAGGACAAAAAGCATAATGGAAGCATGAGGCTGTTTTTTTTTTAAATAATACCATAGTACTTGAATAATATATATGGTACAATCTGTACACTAAGTGTCAGGGTACATTGATGGAAACCCCTATACCACAGTGTTAGTACAGTTAGATACAGCAGACATTTTTTTTCATTATTAAACAATTAAACAATGAACTTTCAAGACATAGACATAGACATAGACAAAGACATTCTTAATTGATCCCAAAGTGGAAATTTAATCTTTTCACTCTGTTGTTATTTTCCAACACACTCATGACATGACATGTTGGTGCTTTGCTGTGCACATCCACTTCTATATATTACGCTCCAATTATCCTTCTGTGATACACTTTAGGGTGCCGTTATCGTGATGTCAAAACAATCACATGGAGGGATGATGCTGCATATGGTTATGTTTAGGCAACAAAAGCACATGGCAACCAACGCCAGGACATCAAGAGCAACACATGCTAGCATGGATGGTTGGGTAATAATGAAATGTTGGCACAAGCGCCCATGGAACCAAACCTCCTTGAACAGTTGGGTGTTTTGTGCCATGTTCAAGGGCACCTGGGCAGTGTCCACCAGCTACCAGTCTACACTTTACACTTGGTCCATACGGGGACTTGATGCAACAATTGCCCCGGACTGAGCAACAGTTTGGTTTGGGCAGTGGCTAAATTGAGCAAAGTCCACAAGGGATGAAGACTGTGAGATGCAAATGAAATTTACAGGGGAAAAAAGTAGATAGACCTTGATAGTCATACTGCTATTTTCCAAAACCAAAAACCATTAAGCTAGAGTTGGTAGCTTTTATGAAAATAAAAGCTACCAACTCACCCACCGGCTGGACCAACTTTCTCAATTTACAGCCAACCATTAAGGCCTTCTCAGCTTTTGATTTGTTTGTTGTTGGTTTTTCACATGCAGTAAGGCCATCAGAAGCTGTATTTATTAGAAGCTTTTGAGTAGGTAGAGGGATATGATTTTTTTTCCCCCATTCTGTATCATTCTCATTTAGTGCTGTGTGAATATAAGGACAGTTTCAGCAAGAACTACAAATGTGTTTTTTTACTCACGTTACCAATTGCAGTTTTAAAACAACTTGTGGCAACCGTATTGGATGTGTTATCTCTTGAAAAATCGCAGCTGATAATGTTTCTAAATGCACAGCTGTTCATCTTTGCTTCATTCAGCAGATTCATTTCTATGCTATATTTGAAGTGGAATGATGGCATATTTTTAAAGGGGCAAAGCCACACTAAGCTAAAACTCAAAAACTGGTTTTGATTGATGCTGGTGCAGGGGGTTGCATTTTACATGAGAAGGAGAAAAATAAAACAAAACATTGTTGCCTAATATAGATCCATTATGTTGTTCAGTATAATAATTGTGAATTAGATAACAGGATACCATTGCATAATACATGGTGTGCACAGACAGTACTGTTCAATTTTAATTCCTAAGCTTTAATTCTAGTACGATATAACACAATGGAAGAAGTGGCTTGTTTCACACACTGCAATGTCTGTGAATCCTAATGAAATGCACAATCCGTTTCTGTGTGTGTGTGTGTGTGTGTGTGTGTGTGTATGCCTGCATGTATGTGTGTTTTGGTATGTGTTTGGCAGGAGTCTTCGACTCTCCTTGTCTGTCTCATGTACTACGCTGACATATCTGACAGCTTTCACAGCTCATTTGGTACATGATGCATTTAACTACACAGACCATAGTGAACAAACACACACACACAAGCAAATATATGCATTCTCTTCTTATTTAATACAACATAAAATACAGTGCAGTGTGAAGAATGTTGCTGTGGTTTGGGATAATTTAACTGAAACTTAATGAATGAAAAACAATTTAATCTTATCTTATTTTTTCCTGATCTAACAGTTACACTATGCCTCACATGAAGTAGCATGTACCGTTAATTTCAGCATGACAAGCCATAATTATGCTGATCCCTTAGATGCACTGACTACTGTACATCAGATGACAGAGAGGGTGACAGACAGAGACGGGGGGACAGGGATAGAGTACCACAGCCCTGGGAAACGACAGATAAGGGAAGCTAGTGGCCGAACTTTGGGTCATTTGGCAAAGAGAGAGACTCAGAGCTAGCTGGGCATGGCCTTGGGAAAAAGTGGGAATCCCCCGGAGGAAGGCAGCATTGACCCAGCAGGGAGAGACTTATGGAGCCTGAGGAGGAGAGTAACAAGCGCTGCTGGGAACCAAGTCCCTAATGTCCCGCCAGGATGCTGCCTTCTCCCCTGACCCCCTCTGGATGCACACACTCACACACACTGTAGCCCTCCTTCTGCTTCAGGTCAGGGGCTTCTGGGCAGCTTCCCACCGATTAGGTTCCTTCTTTCCCTCCCTCCATCACAGAGCTAATAGAAGTGAGGGATAGGAATGGATAGATGTTAAAATTAGTCAGTGGCTGAACTCTGGCTGTCACTCTGCATCCCACGTCTCTCTGTCCTTCTTCCATCCATCCATCTTGATCTTCTTGAGAATACTATGGCACTACATACAAGGCCACAAGGCCAGACTTGCTGGTGTGTAGCATTTCAAGACACTGTTGGCTCTTTTCACTCACCAAAATTGGAAATCATTTGTCTGTGTCTGTTTAGTTTGGTTCCCTGCTTAATATGAACGTTCTGTCAATAGATGCATGCTGTCATGAACAAACATATCACCAAAAAATTTCTTAGTAAAGCAGGATTTATACTACTGCAGTGAGTCAATGCCTTACCTCTCAAGAAATGTAACTATAGGTTGTGATGACACAGATCTGTTTATTTTTGTAAGCTAAAACCATTTCCCTCATACCACTTTTCCACCAAATTAGCTCTGGTTCTTGAACTGTTTCTGTTCAGTACTCTTGGAACAGTACCAGGAGTCTTTCCCCCCATGATTTCTCACTTAATATCTCTATTGTTGTCTACTCAATTCTCTTTTTTTCAGGAAAACTTGCTATTTTTTGGTTACAGCCTGGAATCAACTTTTTGGGTTCAGAGCCAATTTACTTTTTGGTCAAAATGCTTTGAATTGTTCAAAATCGGGTGCAGAACCTGTTCCATGTTGGTGGTATCAGTGAAAATGAAGCATTGATTTGTATATATTTCACTGATAAGAAACAAAATAAAATGTGAAGACACTCTTAACATGTTCGAAATAAAACTAAACTAATGAATAACTATGGCCTCAGCAAAAAAAAAAAGCATTGTATGTCCTGTCTGTGATGTATCCTGGCTTCATGGGAATAGAGGAATGCCCACAGGTCATTAGGTTAATTTGTGCAATCTGAAATATTATAGGTTTATGCTAATAAAATTAGCACATTGCATTAAGGTACAAAATGTTTCTAGTAGAGGACAAAGGAGCCAAATTATTTATTTTTTTTTTTTTTTATTGTTGCTATTAAACCATATTTAATGTGTTATTTAAGTGTGTTAGTTGAATCAATCAAACTTTCCTTCACTTAATAGAAGGTAGATTTATTAGCCATTTTTAAACTAAGTTTAAAAAAATGAAGTTACATTTGTCCTTGATCCTGTTTCATCTTTGGAGTTGAGGGATGAGTTGATTAAAAACAGCAGCTACTATGAAGATTCCATCCAGTTGCTTGGGCATGTTGCTGCTGGTGGCATTATACAATTCGTGCAGAGCATTATATGAATTTGCATCAGAGTCTTGTGTTCTTTTGGCTCTGAACAAGGTCCGTCCATCCAGTGCAACAACTTGATCTGGGATATTAGGGGTTAACCATGTCTCTGTGAAGATGTGCACAGAGCAGTCTCTGATCTCCCATTGCTGGGTGAGACTCAGTCGCATCTAATCCACTTTATTCTCCTGTGACTGGACATTAGCCAGAAGAAGTCTTGATAGAGGAACAGCTCTCTGTCCAAGTCAAGTCAACCTCACCCTGATGTTGGCTCTTCTACCTCTCTTCTTCTGGCGCCCTTGGGCCTGGCCCTTCCCCTTTGGTCTGACTGGCACCTTGGCGTATGCCATTAGTGGGGATCCTCTAGCAGTCTGCTGCATTCAGTCCAAACCCCACACAGCTTTTCCCAAAGTTGCAAGGATTTGAGGAGCTACAGGCTGAGTATTCAAGCAATTCTTACTTCCAACTTGCTGAATACTTCCTTTTTGTCAGTGATCTTAGTGTCAGATATCAAAGCACAAAGGCACCTTAAATGGCAGTATGATATTCAAGGTTGGTGGCAGTTGTTGACGCAGTGGGCAACAACCCAACTCATCAAATGCCGCCCTTTTGTCAGTGAACGTTGTCATCAGACTCAGTGCACAGAGACAACTTTCACGGTGGTATGGTGTGCACCAGGCGGCAGCAATTTGTAACACTGCCGGCAACTACTCATATATAAAGAGCGAGAAAGGCCATTTGTAGTGGAGGTGCGGGAGGGGAGGTGGATGGGTCCAGTAAACTCTGGACTTTCACCCAGGAGCCCACTGTTTGTTTCCCATGTGAAACTAAAAGTCAGTGGAATTATTTTAACTTTCAAGGTACCAGTAAACTCAACCTGATCTCACCCCAACACATCAAATATCTCCACTTTGTCACTGGCCCTACACAGCAAAATATGATGTGTTAGGTGTCCTTCTGTGTCAATTTTGGACATTCAGGCATAGCTTGTAAGTTTACATTTGTTACATGTATTGTGTCTTTTCAAAATGCATGTCCTTTTACAGGTCATGTACAGTGTCTACTTATTACATGCACGTCTCTCTTAAAATAAACTTACAACTTAGCTAAAACTCTTGTTTTTTGTTTGTTTTTTTTTCTTTAGGTTCTGGCAACAAAAGCTTAGGTTAAGTTTAATAAAAGGACATCATGGTTACTTTTACAATAAGTATGGTTGTTACTTATGTCATGTAAGATGTGACATATATCACTAGCGTAGAATACTACACATGCTAGCACACTATGCTGTTATTAAAGAAGCAGTTTTGAGATTGATATGTTGCCTGTTTGATCCCAGGACAGGACAGGAAAGTGTCCTGTCCTGGTGTAAGAGCAAACTTGCCCCTCCCTCTTTACCACAACTTTTGTGCCCTTGAGCAAGGCCTTAAACCTCCGTGGTTGAACTGTGTGGTCCCCAAGTGTGAATGTTTGCAGATGTGCATGGAACAGGGCTTTCATTAGAAAGACAGAATTGTGCATAGCAAAACTTCCATGGATAAATAAAAGTTAAAAAGGTTTACAGTAGAAAGCTTAAAAGTCTATACTGTATCGAGATGTTCACATCTTCATACTCTTATTTTGGCTTTTATCCATTTATTCTGTATGTTTCTACTGATCACATGCATTGAATCTATGTTTATTTCCAGCGCGTGTATTTAGTTGTTGTTGTTGTTGTGGTGGTGGTGGTGGTTGTTGTTGTTGTTGTTGTTGTTGTTGTTGTTGTTGTTGTTGTTGTTGTTGTTATAGTTATATACCCTAGAATTTGAAACTACACTTTCCTATTTCCCCAATGGGACCACTGCAGTTTCTGGTAGTCTAATCTTATCTAGTGTGTTTACTCTTGTGAATGGTACAGCCTGTAATATCTATTTGTTTACTGTCCTTGAGCCTGAACTGTGGATGAACCTGCTCAAATCTGCTTTTATGATGTGGCCCATTTTCATTAAAATGGATACCCCCACCTCCATTCGCAATTAAAAGGCAGTGGGAGACTGGTGGTACCACATCATATACAAGACTAGACTGTACCTGGCCTGGGGGTCACCACAAAGTTTACACACCCACACACTTACCACACAGGCAGGGGTTCAAACAATATGAGTTTTAGAGGCCTGATATGAATGATTCTAGATTAAAACTGTCCATGGACAATACTTTTAGGTAATATTTATTAGACTTTCATTTTGTGCTGAATTACATCCTCTTTGAGGCACTGGCTGAGTATCACAGTTAGTTAGTGCCAACTTGTTTGTATCTTGAAAGGCATATTTGCAATACATCGATGTTGTTATGGGGAGCATGCAGCACAACAATTGAAAACTGAGTCATTAAAAGTGTGAAAAAAGCAGCTCTTGATGATACTTGCAACATAGTGTCATTTAGTGGGGAGTTTTCTCAACCTTCTACTACTCGCCAAGTCTAAATGATGTAACAGCACATTGAGATACACAATATAGCTACAATAGAGTGTGATATGCAAAACCAACTACAATGTCTTTCATACATATTGTCCAATTTTTTTTTATCAACTGTGATATAGCACTACAGTCCACACTTACCCCTTTTCCACCATATGGAATTGGTTTCTGAAACTAATTAACTGTTGAGAGCATTTCCATCAAATTTAACTTGAATCAGAACCTGAAAAGTAGTTTTTCAGCTGGCAGGTTTTTCTTGACCTGAAGAGTGAAATGTGACAACATCAGTGGGTGTGTCATACTCTACAGTTTAGAGAGAGAGGACTGAGACGGCAAAAATGGAGAAGTCAATTTGTCAGACAAAAAGATAATGCTGTGGTGTCATTAATAGCTGGTTCATGCCTGTTTTTTTTGTTTTGTTAGTAACAGAACAAAAAATTGCAGGTAATTGCAATAAACCAATTTGCTACTGCTGTTTACTGTTGATGTGCTTTGTACAACCCCTCTGTTGATAACACATCCTTGATTACAACGGTTTCATGCAAAATTGGTAGAAACAGGGACTGGTTTGCTTGATAGGACCAATGTTCCAAGAATCCTGAACAGAACCAGTTTAAGAACCAGACCTGATTTAGTGGAAAAGTTATAACTTTGACTGCTGCACAAGCTCGACCAAGTAAGGGGACATATTGTGAAATACCTACAGTAGGAAGTTGTGTACAAGAACATTTAAACACTTTCTCTGTCACGCTCGTGTTTTTTGGCTGCTCTAGATGTGAAAAAATGTGACACACCAAGAGTTCTAGAAATTCCAAGAACAAGAGCAGCCTGAAGTGTTTCTTTGGTGACATCCATCGGCTCTGAAAAAAATGCTTTTTCATAACACGAAGACACATTCTCCAATTCATGGTTGGAATTAACTGCTCAGCCAAATCAGCACTGATTAAAAACAGCAAGTATTCCCACAGCAGAACCGCCAAGAAACTGTATATTTTATCTTTGATATGTTTCAGGAAATAACACCCAATTAATTTTTGTTTTGTCTTCCTTGACTTCCCTTGCCTTACCCCGAATGCAAAACCAAGATATCATTCTCTACTTATTCCAGTGGTCACATGCATGCTTGTAAAAGGACTTTGCTGATTAAACCAGTGCCAGACGTAGTAATTTCTCTGACAAACTGAGCATTGGCTATCTTCTCCCACACTTTATGATTATGTGAGTTTGCAGTTTCTGTAAAACAGCAGCAGTAATGTCAGGGTTAGGTGTCATCAGTTGATGATCATAGAGCCAGAATCTTTGATTGGAAGTGGTGAGCTCACAGTTTCCCTGTCTGGGTTAACAAAAGGCATTGTGTCACATGAAAGGAATGTATTTACAAAGTAAAGCAAGGGCATATGACTCAAGTGGAGGGGATGTGAAAAAAACCAACCTCTTTGTCAGGAACAAACTCTTGGAGTCAATGGATGATCACAACAATATCATATCTTTTCTTTTGCTGTCATCAGGTAGGGACACCTAGCCTGTGTCTAAATTGTGTTTCTACCACTTTATGACTAATGCCTAATGGGTAATATGTAAACAGGGTAAATGCTTGTGTACTTCATCACAAATCTCACTAGGCACCTATGCTTATTATCTGTGTCACACAGGGTTAACTGGATTTTATCGGAACATTCGGTACCTTACATAGCCAGATTAGGCCATTTAACTGGACTACCGTCCTTGTCCCAGTATACAAGCACCGGGGTGAAATCAATTTATTGATGGAAGTATGTCCAAGTCTGCCATGGCAGGTGGAGATATGCCTCCTTTCAGCTAGTTGCTATTGGGTCTTCTTTTGGTTGACCTTTTACGTCACATACCAAACAAGTTAGAAATCGGCAAACAGGTTGAATGTTGAAGGATGACAATGTGGATAACTTTGCAGTGCTGTACATTTTGTACATACATCTTGTTTTGTTTTCTTCCCTTCTTCTCCTTCTTCTTCTTCTTCTTCTTCTTCTTTTGTTTTTGCCGACTTTCTCCTACGAATTTGTACAGTTCCACTTCCGTGTCAAAGCCTTGCAAGGGGAATATGGACCATACACAGAATGCTTTGGTTCAGCTCCAGTTGAGATATATACATGAAAGAGCAAATCAACCCCCACTGCATTACTTAGATGTGTTAGTTGGACTTCAAGAAATTCAACTTCGTACTTATTTCATTGGGCATCATGTTTACATGAGTTTTAAAAGTCCAGCTTAGCTGAACTAACACAATAATTTGACTTTTTCAGACATTGTTTAAACGTACTGATTGTTTGCAAAAACTGATCAGGAAGTAGCTCACTTTGCTTCATCACATTATCTGACTACTGAAGGAGGATGTTAAAATGACCTTGGGTCATACTGTGTCTTCCTTTCAAAACATTAGCCACAAAAGCAACAGTCAGTATTAGCTAGAGCAAAGTGACTCTGGATGTTATGATGAATAGCTGTATCTGAATGTGTGTTGATGTGAACACAGATCAAAGAGGAGCAGTGGGTGAAAGAAATGGTGCTTTTTCTGGGTCGTCTGTTTGGGTGTTGGATTGCATCAAGAGCCCACAGACCCCAGAAGGGCCCATTATGTGCTCAGACCATGGCCTTGTGTAAAGGGTCTGCCTTCAGCATGTGGGGCTCACTGTCTCTGGGTGTGTGTGTTTAGGCAGCTCTGAGTAGATAATGGCCCTGGGAGGCTGAGTCGCGGTGGTGTAATGGAGACAGATAACCCGGCCTTACTGTAAACACATGTCCATGCACTGTGATTCATGGTATACACACATGTAGACACACTGATGAAGGTCTGCTAGCCTACTGCATGTTAATACCATGTCTTTGTTGCAAGGGCATAGAATTTGGTAGGGACAGCAGGGACATGTCCCTAGCAATAATTTAGATGAAATAATAAAATATAATCATTGTTATCAGTCAGGGTCCTGTTACTGTATTTGATACACAAAGGGTTAATAAACCTCATTCTCTACTATGAGTCCCACCTCCCTGACCCAATATTTCTAACATGATATCTCACTAACATGTGAGTGTGTCTGTAGCTCTGTGTCACTGTCTCTGTGTTCCCTTTTTAAATTGACACTTTTGCTGTGTTTGGGACTGTCTCACTGCTACAGGATGTCTCTCACTGACAAGCTTGAGCAAGCGGCAGATAACTGCATTTTATTGGAGGTGCTAATGTTAACATTTGTGTGAGCAGTAAGCCACACAGAGGTGAAATATATGCCTGATCAGAGGTAGTTTCAGTCAGTTTTGCTTTTCCACCTCAGATGATAAGCAGCGTGCAGCCTAAATTTTTTTCTCATCCAGAGACCAAACACCCAAATGGGGCTCTGTGTCTGTCAGACCATCTGAAGGATCTGAAGAGGAAACTACTGTATCAATGGAGCAAGAACATAATGCACAGCAGAATATAGGACCGTAGATTTTTTTTCTTGCGATATTACAGCTGTATTCTCATTAAATAACAACATAATTCTCATTATGTTAGTCAAAATACCTCTCAAAATCTTAGATAGCAAGGGTATGTGGGTTATAATATGGATGTGCGGAAAGTTATCAATCTTGCCAAAACACATGTGAGCTGTTAAAGTCCAGGGGTTTATGAATTAATTAAAATAATTATTTGCTCATATGTGAATAGATCCAATGTGCACATTTAAAGAGGTAAAAAACAAACAAAAGACACAAAAGAAGACTAAGGAGTTGACTGAGCCTACATGTCTGTTGAGTTGTCAGGGATATCATTAAATGAAAAATGTTGATTTATAGGTACATAAATAATTGAGAGCATTACAGAATGTCTGAGAGTGAGAGAACTGCATTATATTGTATTATTTTCATCTTTTGATTTGTCATCTGCCATCTGAATTTGGTTTTCCTTACCATACATTAAGAGATTTCCACCATAAGTTGGTGCATAAAGATTCACCAGAATGCAGGAAATTAACTGTTTGATGCTCAAAATTTCCTAAGGAGAACCCCCAACCCCCCACTTCATATTTGTTCCCTCAATATTGAACTGAAACCTTACAGCCTTCTACTACATGTCTATAGTTTATCCATTTTTTATGGCTGACAACATGGAATAAAGGATTTGACTATTCCACCAGTCAAGGCACTCTATATACTGTTGACGGACTACAGAGTTACACAAACCCAATGCATTTATGCCAAAGTACAATACTACAAAACTAGTGTATTGGTAAAAACAGTTCAATGGCAGCGTTTATCGTGTGTAGCCAATGTGTTCTCATCCCTAGTCGTTTCATATTGCTGCTTTGCAATGGACTTCTGTGTCTACATATCACACTCCAGGTATCCTCCTGCATCTGCTATTTACATTCTGGGATACCGCTACTGTGATGTCAACACAAGCACATGGTGAGATGATGCACGTGGTTGTGTTTAGGCAACAAAAGGACGTGGCAACCAACGCCAGGATGTCAACAAACGCACATGTTGGCACGGATGGTTTGGATTAGGAGAAGAAGGTGCATGCTAAGGTGTAGAAAAACCCCCAACCTTTCTACCCACCCTATAGGTGTCCTTGCGCACCTTACAGTACATCATTACTGGCAGCATTTCATCCTGACACTGTCCTGCCATGTTTCATGAGAACAGGTTCCGTTCAGCCGTGTTCTTAAGTGACACAGCAGGTGCTGTCCAGCCGTCACTGCATCACGTTCTGTCCGGCCATGTTCTCACCTGACTCCATCCAGATTATTTGGACACGAAAGGCGACATTTGGCATCAAACTATTATCCCAAAAGCACTGTCAAAGTGGCAGTATTTTACAAGTTCAGAATGAGAACAGGCTTATGTGGCTCTTTAATTTTCCCCTCAGCAAACTGTAACCTGGACAATCTTTCTATAATCTTGGACACAGCATAGCTACTGTGAACATTGCAGGAAGTGAGAATTTTAAAAATATTGGCATTGAATGAAAAAAAAGGCTTGCCCAGGTCTAGACCTTTGAATCCACCCTCTCCACAGACTTCCAGTTGACTGATGGAAACAGTGTGTAAGGAGTTGACAGTTCTGTTTGATATCAGGCAAGATGTTTTGTAGAACTTCCAAAAGGATTAATGAAATACTGTCTCATTAGAAAAGTGTGATACTGTTCTTCTCTGCTCTGACAGCATGCAGACATTCAAAGGCCCTTTGCTGCTGGATCTGGTGTTCATTTGGTTAAGCAACAGGCCCATGTGGTTTTGTTGCGTGCACTACTGTGCAACTGAAACCATCCTGAATATGTTCGTGTGTCTATGTGCATGGCTGTTTCTGCGTGAATGTGCATACGTGTGTGTGTGTGTGTGTGTGTGTGTGGACGCCAGGCTGTCTCCAGTGGAGGAGGCCCAGTGTGTCAGTGTGGAGGTGGAAGGGGAGAGCAGGGCTAGCCTCTATAAATCAGGCCAGATTACAGAGGCAGAGAGGCCTGCAACTCCCTTCTACTACCCAGCCTTCTCTGCTTTATGTCACCCAACACACATACCGTTAACACAGTAAGCTTTGGTAGACCATGTCCTAGGCCTTCAGTGTAGTGTACAGTAGGCATTTACTACCACAGTCAAAAATGCTTTCAAAACTCTTAGCACAGTCCTACTTGATATCATGTTCACATGTAAGCACTGTAGGTACATTTGAGTTTAATAGAAGAACATCAGTGGTAACTGTAAAGCACCTTTCTAAATTGATTTTCTAAGAGATACCAATTCCTCCTTTTTAATAGCCTGCAGAGCAGGATGAATGCAGCCACAAGACACAATCCCAGACATTTCCCCAAGTTAATGACTTTTTGCCATATTTAGACGAGAACGGCCCTGCTAAAAATGGAAAGGTAAACAACAGGTTCATATGATAACATTGTGAGAACAATCCTCGTGTACACAGATACGCAAAAACAAACAAAATCGCTGTAGTATACGTAGTAGTAAGCAAGTAGTTGTCGGTGTAGCTTTGTAATGACACACCATAAAAAAACACCACGCACCTGTGCATTAAGGTGTTCTTCTACAGAGCACTGATTATAAACGAAGAAGAAGATTGTGAACGCACACACAGTGATCACAGTAATGGTGCAAGAAATCTACACTTTGCTAGAGATAAGTTGATAGACTCAGTAGAGTCAGCAGCACAAACAGCTCTGGTTTTTATGGCCAATATGAATTGTACGCAGGCTACATATTATGCATGCATAATATATATGCATATGCATAATCATAACTGAACTTAACTAACTGGCTATGGCTTGTAAGCATATAGACCAGATTTTGAGATCCTATTTACCTCATTGCGACCAAATATTTTCTAACTTCAATGGTATCACTTGGAGAAAATTATTTGAAGCAACTGTTCAGCAGAAACAGTTTGGCTAAATGTTTTCATTAATTTTGCATTGATTAAAAAAAAGTTGAATGTTTAGATTTATGTTACAGCCATAATTATATTTGGCTGAAGCAATCTGAAGCAAATCTGAAGCAATCATATGGGCATTTGGCCACATTTGCTTCAGATTTTCTGAAAATGTTACAATGAATATATTCTCTGTCTAAAATACTCAAATAAATGAATAAAACAAAACAAAAAGAAATGCCAATGTTCTTCATGATGGTAGAGAAGCTGTATTTCTTACAAACCAAAGTGTCAATTACAACAAATTCTTATAAGAAACAGCTTTTTTTTTTTTAATGTATAAATGTTGCTACAACTTGTTGATTACAGCAGTACGCCTTGGAATTATAGCTGGTTGTGCCCACAGAGTTTGGTCCATATCCACATATCCAGTATACACACTTTATTTTATTTATTTTACTGTAATGGAAAATATATGCTTTTTTCACATTATGTGTATTGTACAAAAAACTGAAAGTCTTTAACAAAACAGCAGTAAAAACTACAATCCACCTGCTATCAACCACATATCTCATACTAAGTCGACATAAATTCAGGAATGTTTGTCTCACTATTCCCAAGGTAAACTTTCACACTCATGACTATTTCTCATATATTCTCTGTTTTAGGTTGACAGGTTTTTTTTAAACCATTTCCAATAACTGTGCTGTTCTAAATTGAATCTGGCTGTTTACTTTTTTATTACACGCATTTCCATAACAGCAAAAGTAACATTCTTACAAACATTACTTTGGCTACCAGTGTTGGGTGTACCCCATGTTACTGGAATCACAAAACATTTGTCTGTAACACATTACTGTTCTAAAGGTAGTAATCACATTACAGTTACCTCTCTCTCTCACTGTCATATAAGTAATATTCACACTGGTTTAAATAAACAATTTACATGACCACGTGTCTTAGGCAATGTTGCAGAGCAGTGCAAAAGTTATGTAACAAGTTTTGTAACTAACTGCTTTCTGTGAGGAGTAATTAAACAAAATAATACATTATTACTATTTTTAAAAGTAATGAGTAATGTGCAGTACATTACTTTTTTTGAGTAACAACCCCAAAACTGTCAGCTATGCATGTAGTGTTTGATGCTAATATACTACAATGTTAAAGACTTCCGTGTCTAAATTTTACTCTCTAGCACTGTCAAAGCGTCGGTATTTAATGACTTCAGAATGAGAAATTGGCTGAATATACAGAACCATCAAGTCTTAGATGGAAGGAGGTTGTTAAAGATTTATTGCCAAAATGTCGGTACATTTGAAATTAAAGCAGCACTGGTTTAATTTTACCAGCTTCACTGGTAAAAGCTCATTTTAGAGTTGCCTTTACGAAATATTTGATGGAGCTTTTTAGAGGCAGTCCCTGCTAGCCCTCAACACACAGAAGAAGCAGTTTATTTAACGTAGATATCTGTATTCTACTATGATAGTTTGTCTCTGTAGCCACTCTGCGGTCATGACTGTATTTGAAGTTTTTCTAAATCAGGGCTCAGACAAGATCTTGGCTTTTGATCCTTGGATAGGGCTTTTAATGTGTCCATTCTTCATTGCTGACACCACGAGTGATTATTTGTTATGTTTTCAGTAGCCCTATCGTTTGGGCAGCTCAGATCACCCATCTATATAATCCCCCTCCAAAACCTTCCAATGTCAAATTACGGTTTCAATGTTTTTCTTTCCTATTTTGGGGCAAGGAAAGCCGGCAATATGATGTTATGGCCATCCAGGACTTACTCTCTGTTCTCTCTCACCATAGCTTGGAATTTAATTGTGTTTTGACAACTCTTTTCCATGGCCGGCCCAATTATAGCCTCCAGTTGGGCTGGTAATGATAGTTGTTAATGGGGTGAAAAATGGACGTGCATCTCTGACAGAAACCATAAGCAGATCCTTTGAAAGGAGAGGTGGGAGCCAAGGAAAGCACAGGCAGGAATGACCTCGCTTTGCTCCCGTCCTCTGAAGGCCTTTATATAGCCTACATGGCTCCCAGCATGTCCTCCAGGGCCTTTACTATCCTATTATGTGTATATATCAGCCATTTTGTCACTGTTAAAACATCAGAGCAGTTGGTAGCAGCATCAGGGCTACTGTATGAGGCCATGGGAATGACTCCGGCTGACCCGTCACACACACATACACACATTTCTGAATGTTGTCAGATTTCTCACGCTTCTTTCCGTCCTTTCTGCTTGTGTCTCCTCCTCCTCCACAACCTCTTTTTTTCCCTTGTTTCTCTAGTTGCAGGGAAAGTATTGATCGGCCTCTTCCCAAAGTTATTTTTATTCAAAGATAAACAAGGACCCCATATTTCCTTGGGAGATATGAGGTTGCCCAAAGTGTCTTGCTCTTTTTTACAGTTTTCGTTATGTTTGAGGGAGGTGCTGGATGGGAGAGATGAAGCAAGAGATGTGTGCACGAGGGCTGCAGTGCATACAGGGGGGTTGGGTCCACCGGGTGTTTAGAGAATAACACAAGTGCCACCAGCGAGTGGGAGACGTGGGAAGTCCGGCTTTAGTCTCAGTTAGATGTAGCACATCCTATTATTATCCCCCAGACTGTGCGACAACGCTGACCAGAAGAGACCCCAAACACACACACACACACACACACACACACACACACACACACACTCAGTCAGAGTTCTCCCCTCTCTCACACAGGCACAGGCCAGGCCATTCCCAAGTCTTATTTCTTCTGGATTTTATGGGAACACTTAAATTTAGCCCTGGCAGGGAGTGCAGGCATAATAATCAAAGCTCTTGTCACCAGGCTCCCAGTGCTAGGTGGTCTGGCTGCTCTGGAGGGAAACTCTCACCCAGTGGAAGACATGTTTCCTTCTTTGCACACTGGCACATTTTGGACCTATAACTCTTTTTTTCCTCATATCTTCAGTCCATGTCTTTGCAAGCTATATAATTGACACCTCTGATACAAACCCATAAAAGCACAGGAATGGGGCTCCACTAGCACAGGGTTTGAGTTGGGATTGTTTAAGGTCCTGTTTACACCTGGTAATAACATGCATCTTAGATGATTGGATCACAAGTGCAGGAATGCACCAACTGAATCCTCAATGCGTCCTGAAAGCGAATGAAGCTTGGACTATAGTCAGAGGTGGTCGAGGCCACATATGCTTACATTCTTTTAGCAGTATATATGCTGATGTATCCTGAGCCACATTGAAGGACCACCTATTCAGCTGATGCTTTTGCCTATCAGAATCCCAGCAGCTAGGCAAAGTGTTGCTGCTGTTACAGAGGTTAGATGCCGTTACAGAGGTTGGATGCAGCACTGACAGACCAGCTCCAGAGCTGCTCTCCTCTCCTCTCCTCTAGCAAATAGTCATTTCAGCATCTGCTGTGTTAGCTTGTGCTAACACAGCAGATGCTGGTAAACACTCCCAACAAACTCACACTGACATCCTAATGGTGCAACTTTGTCGTTAAACTATGTGATGCTAATAGTTAGCCCTGTCACTGTGTGTGTGTGTGTGTGTGTGTGTGTGTGTGTGTGTGTGCGAATCAATACTCTGTGCTCTGCCCTACAATAAAGTAAGATTTTACCCACTTTAAATATTAATGGCTATATGTGTGTATATAGCCCAACAAACCTCACGCCAATTAAAACAACAATGTATTGGCCTCTGCAAATGGAAACGATGTATGTCTTTATTTGTATATGTACTGTAGCTGGTGGTTACTCAAGATGCATGTTCTAATTCCAGGTGTGAAAAGACAGGCAGAGCTTTTCACTTGTGATCAGATTATCCCAGACACACGTTAATACCAGCTATAAACAGGCTCTTAGACGGAGGTCAAATTTGTCCCTACTACATTTGTAGAAATGTCATTTCTAGTCTGAAGAACTTCATAGGAATTAAAAATAAAGATGAGTGTAACTATAAACTGACTTAGTTTCAACCAATTATAGGATCTAGGAAGCTTAAAAAGTTTGTTCTATGTGAATTATTTCTGATTTAGTGTGTTCCCATTATGTCTGTTATTGTGAAATTTTACAAAGAATAGAGCAATTAAACACATCAGACTCAGTGTGCAAGGTTTCTGTGCATAATGATTTTAATCAGTTGATGAATTTTAAAAACTACAAACAAAAATACAGACTTGCTATGCAAGGAACTATAGTTTGAATGAGAACATGAATAATGCTCCATTTGACAAGGGCACCAAAAGAGAAAGGAAAGCTATAATTTCAATTATGGTAATTTTAAGACTGAAGTTCTTGATGTTGTTGTGTTGGACTGCATGATATAGAGGTATGTTCTTTTACATGCAGTACTCATATATGGAGATAAAGCCTTTAGGTCTAGACATCCAAAAACTAGCTGCGACAAAAGCTAACTGTTATATTACACCTTTTTACATAGAGATGTCTACAGCATATTTCTGTCGATCAAGAAAGGAATCCTGCAAAACAGTCATGATGATTTTTCAACAACACAATCCAATGTTGAAAAAAAAAAAACGTATTTACCGATAACACAAACCATCAGGAAAAGTTTCTGCTAAAGAGCTCATTGGCTAAAGAAAAACTATCTGATTGTATAGAACAGGTTTGTTTCCACCTCTCTCCCTCTTCACTTGAACTCTTTTTACTTTCCTCACTTCTGCTTCTCTTTTCGTGCACTGAGGTAAACTGCCAATCAGAGTGATTTTATTCACTGACAGGCTCCAGTGTCTCCAGTTCAACATAGACACGGAATAAAAGTTGACAAGGGCCACGAGGGTCAATGATGTGGGACACATCACAAAAACTAAGGCAATAGAAGACAGTGTTCTCATCCCAACTCGTCACATGGTGCCATTCTGTCAGTCACCTTTCTATTTCATGAGCTGGGAGTGAGGACGGGCTGTGGAAGCTCTCAGAGGGCCAACTGTCTGCTTGGTGAATTAGGGCCTTAGAGTTGAATTAAGATCTCTTCTAAGCCTTATATATTGGTGTATTGATATAATGTATTGCAGCACTGTTGTATTGGGTTGGAATCAATTCCATATGTTTTCTGTATCTAATATTATAAGTAATACACTGCTAGCCTAGTGTATGCTCTTCTGTTAAATGAATACATTCAGTGGTTTATCGCTATAATCACAGCAGACTGACAGCTGACTGCAAGGGACAACTGACAGCACAAGTAACAACAACTTGTAAAGTTACATTTCCACACTTTTTAGTTACGCCCTCATGAGTGGTCTACATGACATCATACATTTCAATTTAAATGTTATTCACAGCATGAAAGCCCCCATGAGGTCAAAGGTGATGAGGTGCTAAAGAGCTCTTTGACACTTGACACACACAGACAGTGGCTCCCCACAGAGTCAGACTGTCACCACCTGGAGTGGACCACTAATTACTCTGTGATTTGTAGAATACACTCTACTTGTGCTGCTGTGTCCTGTCCGCATGTCCTACATGAATAAGATTTGTTTGGCCAACTGTCCTCTAACCAGTCTGCTCTCTCTCTCTGTCTTTTCATGTTCTCCTCATGGGGTCGTCTGATGGATCCAAACAGGTCAGTGTATTTTTGTTACTTCCTGTATGCCAGCTTTGTACTCCCTCACTGGTGTATCATAACACATATTATGAGGTGCTGTCTGGGCTTGAATTGAGTCACCTTAAAGGATCAATTCACCCAAAACACAAAACACCAATTTCACCTATAGTGCAATTTCACTATGCAAATAGTTTTGGTTTGATTTGAGAATTCTGCTGCCACTACAGCAAAATGGAAATACATTTTGTAAATGGTGCTCAAACTACTGAAAACAATCTCAGTAACAGTTTCCTGGATAAAGATAATCCACCAATACTCACTATGTCTTCTTTTCCGATTTTACAAGTGTTCCAAACAAAAATCACCAACAGGGGGATCTGATAGATATCCCCATGACAAGGAGAGGTGAAGAGTCACCATTTAACTTTATCTTTACTAGTAGAATCTTGCTAGTTAACTGCTAATTAAAGATTCAGCACAATATCGTGATCCTTCCTGTCCCCCCACCACCATCGTCAAATAGAACTTTAAGGTTCAGAGCAGATTAAGGGAGACTTTGTAGTATCTAAAGGTGAGGATTGCAGGTTGCAACCAGCTAAGACTTCTCCTAGTTAGAATTCCTTCAGTGTTGATTGTTGAGGAGGTTTTTACCACAAAGCCTCAATCTAATTCACTAACAGTTTGAAGGCTGGTTTAGAGATGCATGCCCAAAAGAAAAGCTCACATTTCTGGTCTGATGGAGAAACTCATCCACTTTTAAACAGTAAGAAAGACTTGGACATCGACAGGTTTTTGGTTATGTGCAAATGTCTCAATGCTGACCTTTTCAAGAAGGTGGTTGAAGGAATAAAAGATGAAGGCTGTGTTCACACAGCCCAATGAGTCAACCACCAGTAGACTGTGAAAAAAATCTATTATGAGGCAAAGAGACAAAATGTGGCGCCAGTCATTCTACTTTTTCCATATTTTGACATTATAATCGTCATGTTGGGGCGCGTTAACAGGCGTATGCATGGCTGCCTGTAAACGGGAATATTAGTGGAATATTGTCCTTTCTGGTATAAGGGCAAAACTGGAAAATTGTGTCCATGTAAATGTAGGTACTGTTTGTGATAAGCTTAACTGTAGCCCCCTAATAACTTAAGGATTGAATTGTTTCTAGTGACAGCTTTGGTTAATATGATGTTGTGTAAATCATAGTAGTAAGTCACCAGGTAAATCCCTGTGCGGATGATGCAATTTCTGCATAACTTCCCACAACATGATCGGGGTTGCGTGTTCAAACGGCCCATATAGCTTTATCGCTCTATTTGTCACTGCCAGTATTTTGGGATTTTTTTCACACTCCCAAGGTGAAGAGCAATGAATGATGGCCGACAGTCACGGCTTTCTGCGTTCTTCCCCCCATTTCCCTCTGTTCCGTGAGAAAGACGAGGAGGAAAGGGGGAAGTTTGGCTGCTCATCAATCCTCTGACAGAGAGAGACGGAGAGAGAGAGAGAGAGAGAGAGAGAGAGAGAGAGAGAGAGAGAGAGAGATGGAGTTCTGAGGAAGTGAAGGTGTAGGAGGCTTGGTTTAGCCAAGGGGAGTCCCAGCAGGAATACACACACACATATGCACAGAGGAAGAATAACAGTCATATATCTGGCGTGTCAGCAACTGGCCTCTGTTTGCTCAGTGCTGACACCAGCACAGCCCAAGTGCTACTGGAGTTTCTCATCACCCTCATTTTGCAGTTTGTGTGTGTATCAGTAGGTGCACAAATGGCTGCTCACAGTCTATGTGTGTTGGCCTGTGTTTCCATCTATAATTGTTTTGCATGAGTGCAAATTGGGGATCCCCTGTGCGGTATGTTTGTATCTGTGTTCATGTTTGCTATTTGCCAGACTGACTGCTAAATAGTTTTCCACAGACAAACAATGCTGCAACAAACCCTTGGAGTTAATAGAACATTTTCTAGCCACACTAGCTGCATGGCTTCAGAGAAAGCAAAGTACAGTATGCTCTCATTCCGAAGTCAACCAAAAATTGTCCCTTTGCAAGTTGGTGTCAGCCACTGTTGGCAGCATTATGATACACCGCTGGCTGACCAGTGGCATCTGTTGCTGACGAGCAATGTCTAGTAAAAACACAGCCAGACAGCACCAGTCAGAGCAGTATGAGGAGCCACTGGACAGCATCAGTTTGAAAGGCTGCCAGTAAAGATGTAATATAGGGAACTGGAATGTATTTTTAGTAAGGGCGGTAGGGGAGGTGGATGGGTCTGAGAAACTCTGGACTTTCAACTGGGAGGCCAGTGTTCACTTCCCATATGAATGTAGAGCCAAACCATTATGTGTTTTTTCTGAACCTAACCATATGCTTTGGTTGCATGGTGTAAATTCACACACTCTGCAACGTCAACAGCAAACACTGACAAAGCGACGGCATTTGAAGACTTAGCCCAACACTTTGGTCCAGACTGAAATATTTCAAAACGTGTATGGACTGCTATGACATGTATGGTTCTTCAATAATGAATTCTAATGAATTTGATTTTAAAAAATGGTTGCGATATTTTTACCTCTTCAGGCCACAGAAATGTTCAGATGAAACAATCTGAGAAGTGAAATTAACTCTTTGGTAGCCCTGTGCAGAAATGATGGATATATACAAATAGTGACAAGAGGTAAAAAGTAGACATTGCTTTTCTGCAAACGGTCACAAGTAAAAAATGTTTGGAAACCATTGTCTAGCTGGCACCATGACATGGAGCTTTTTGCTTTTTAGTGAAATGTCTCAACTATTGAAAGGATTATTCTGTAATATAGCACATATATTCATGGTACCTGAAGAATGCCTCCTACAGACTTTTTTCTTTAAGTGCCACCAGTAGGCAGACATTTGTTTGTACTGGGTCAAATGCCTCAACAGCTGATAGATGGTTTGTAACTGGACTACTTTCCTTGTCCCAGTATACATGCACCGGGGGAGAGTCTGTTTCTTGATGGAAGTAGTGGGGAACATATCTCTACCACAGTAGGTGGAAATATGCCCTGTTTCAGCTAGTTGCTATTGGACCTTCTTCTGGTTGACTTAGGTCACGTACCAACAAGTTGGCAAGTGGCAAACAGAATGCATGTTGAACAGTGAAAACATGGATAACGTTTCAGCACTGTACATTTTGTACATACTCTGCACTTTACTTGATACTTTTGTCTTGTTTTGTTTTCTTCCCTTCTTCTTCTGTTTTTTCAGCTTTCTTCTACAAATTTATGCAGTTTGACTTCCGTGTCAAAGCATGGTGTAGGGACTATGGAGCATGTGCAGAATGCCTCACACAGTTCAGGACGAGTTGAGGCATATACATAAAAGAGTAAATCGACCCCCAACTGCATTATCTAGGTATGTTAGTCTGACTTACAGAAATTGGACTTGAGTGGGACTAACATGTTTACATGTATTTTCAAAGTTCAGTTTCAGTGTGACTGACACAATAATTCAACTTTTTCTTACATCATATAATCATAATGACTGGGGGGAATCTTTTTGATGATTTTTCATCTCACCCTATGTGGTGTCTGGTCAGAAATTAAATCAATAATAATTCATGACTAAAAACAAATGACCATCATCAGCCTGCGCTGTACTTTATCTTCAGTGCTAATTAGTATATTTTTGCATGAACTAAGATAGTGATCATGGTTAACATTACCTGTGTATGCTAAACCTCTGCAAGTTGTTAACATTGTGTGTGTTAGCATGACAGCCACTACCTTTTTCTCTTGCCCATATCCTTCAACACCACTATTAGAGATTAAATATCACTTTGGGCCTGAACTTTTATTCTTCATAAAGAACATCAGAACCTCAGACAGCTACTAGCAGACAGATCAACTCTGTAACCAGTCCTCCTCTTCTGTCTCTCTCCCTCTGCCTGGACTCTTTCCCACTTCTTCTCTCTGTGGATTTAGTCAAGTCAAGATTGCCTTTTTGACAGATGAGGTGGAAATGTCTGCAAATGTTTTCTGTCTGAGAAGTATCAAGTTTGGTATGTTTTGTGCACTTTGCACGAGAAGAACTTTGGCTCAAGTATGTTAATAATTTGTGAAGGTACTGGATCCTTTTTGTTCTAGATTCTATATAGAAGTCCAATGAATACTTCAGTTTGAGGTCTTACAAAGTCATCCCCTCCAAGGCCGTGAAAAGGAGCTCCATTAAAAGTTATTGCCCTCAGAAAAAGAAATCACTTAGCTGCGTGTTTGATCTTCCTTATGAAATATGCCGTCGGACAGCGTTTCATATAATCCCATACTGTTCGTAGCCGACAGTGGGCCTTATGACAGCCGTAAATTACAAAATGGCCGACCTAAGCAGAGGAGTGAAAAAGGAAGAAAAGGGAGGGGAAGGATAGCAAAAACACACTTTGGTAACCTAGCAGTGCCCCCGCTTCTGCTCCAGCTCCCCATGGGATCAAACAAGAGGGAGGATTTGGACAAGTAAATCATTTCCTTGAAGTGGTGAACTCTCAGGGCCGGCAGAATGAGTCAGACGTGTGTGTGTGTGTGTGTGTGTGTGTGTGTGTGTGGTTGTGTGTGTGTGTGTGTGTGTTCATATCAAGTGCGCATCACAGCAACACTTTGCCAGAGAGCCCAGTTTTTTTCACTCACACTTTTTCCCAAATGCTGGAAAATGTTGGACTTTGAAGTCCTGATAAGGCAAATTCATCACATTCTCTATGGCTGCTATTGCTGCTGAAGCTGAATAAAACTATTTAGTCTGCTGATGTTTAATGTGAAGTGCCACAAGTCGGACAGGGGAAAGAAATCTTTACTTTTCACAAGCATTCAACAAAATGCCTTCATTGGTTTACATTGACAGACTGATGTACATACATGTAACAAAAGTGTTTCCCCTCTGTTGATGGTGTCAAGCTGGAGCACATTTACTCATTTCACTTTAATGACAGCTTATGGGTTGTTGATCAAGAGGTATTATGACACATTTGTAGAAATTTAATTGTCTGTGTAATTGTTGTTGATATTTTTATCAAATGGCTATCATTTTTTAAATGTTTATATAGCTATTTACAAGCAACTGATATTAGCTTTCTTCCCTTACACTTCAACTACTTTCATGCCTGAGACATGAGCTGACATTTGCCTTTGGCTGCATTTCCACCAAGCAGTTCAGTTCAGTTCAGTTCAATTTGGTACACATATTGCACATTTTCATTGTGAAAACTTGTGGATGGTACCTTTTGTACCTTTGCAACCACTGTTCATACTGTGACAAGTTGTTCATGCATTAATAAACTCTAACTATAAAATGTGGGGATGTTTGCAGCCTCTTGCAGCAGCTGGAGACTGAGATTTTTTTTTTTTTTTTTAAATAACTGGGCAGACTGCCGGCAACTTTTACGGTGGAATGTTTGCTTGTAATGTTACTCAGTGCATGAGCTGACGATGTGAATCCATCAACACACCTTAAATTTCAATAGGACAACTTTGACCACTCCATCTGTTTTTATTGTCTCTTTTGGATGACAGACACTTTTAGTAATGAGTGGATCTTCAAGCGTTTAAAAAATATATATTAATTGCACACAGGTTATGTGAACTGCATATATTCTAATCCTCACTTGGATTAAAAAAATGTGGTGAAGCGTCGTTCCTGTATGCTCCCGCAACACTTAACCCCTGCTCTTGCCTGACAAAGTCTCAGTGCACAAACCCACTCCAGCCTGCTCTTTTTTGTTCTGAAAATGTCACTGTGCAGCTCCGTTCTGTGGACAACAAACAGGGTGCAGAAGTAACTCTGTATCACTGGTGAACAAGGAAATACAGCGAGTGCTGTTGGATGGAGCAGCAAGTGACAAAAACCCCATCACATGCAAGAGTACTGTCTGTGGTGGAAATGTTAAACTGATCTAGGCTTTAGGCACATGTTCCTAGGTGTTACTTTTGGTTCCAAAGGTACTATACCGAAAGTTTTTGATGGAAATCAGTTAAACTACTAAGTGCTCACATACAATCCTCTTGTTGGGGATTGTGGTAGCCATTTGCCCACTGGCAAATTTGCTTGACTATTTACATTATAAAAATAGGGAATACTTCTGTGAACCGTAACAGCCCTAACTGTTACTGGCACTCCAACAGCTGTAAGTGCTTAAACGTTTTTTTTAAACTATTGCTTCCTTCCTTCTTAGGATTTATTATGCAATACTCACTAGATGGTGAAAAATTGAAAGCTGTTTTTCCATTTCTGTCTAATTTCCATATTACATTCCCCCCAAAAAATCATCAAGTCAAATAAAAACAAGTAAGTAGTTTGTAATTAATCTTTTATTAATGAGTCCAAGATTTGGTTTAGTAATTATTTTCAGTCTTTTGACTGCAGATCAAAATTCTGTCAACCTAAAAGTGAGCAACCCCTCTAAAATCTCCATTTCAGCTGTGGAGTCTGCCTGTAACACACTGTCACAGAAACATTTTGACCAGAGCGAAGGTGTTGATTTATACACCCGGGTTTAGGATTTTACGGAGATTCCCCTCCCCCTCTCTGCAATTCACTACGGCTAATATTACTGCCTGCCCTCGTGTTCTTTTCTCAGAGTGAAAATTCAACCTGTGACATTTATAGCCATTCTTTAATATTATTGTACCAGGAGCAACCTTCCTTAAAAACAGCCCCTGTCTTTCTCTTACAGTTTCACCTTCTCATGAAATGTCTTTGTGTGAGTGTGTGTGCTTGTGTGTCTGAGGTGGGAATGTTTTGTCTTTTCTGAGTTATCCTTTTTCACTTAATGACCATTCCTCTGAGCGCCACAGGTTTTTTAAAGTAAGCTTCCTCTCTTGATGCGTCATGCAATTGGTCAAATAGCCTGACAGGACTGGAGACATGAGTGTTTGTGTGCATGTGTGTCTTGTACAAGAAGGACTGTTGTCTGTCCTTGTGTATGATTGAACACAGTAATGTGTTTGTCAGTTCACTTTGTTTTACCGTGAGTCTGTGTGTGTGTGTGTGTGTGTGTGTGTGTGTGTGTGTGTGTGTGTGCGTGTGTGCCTGTGTGTGTGTCTATGTGTTGCATTGTGTTTTCTTGCTTACCTGCATGTGTGTGTGCGTGTGTGTTTCTGGTTTGAGGATGTTGTGAGCGCTGGGTGAGAAGAAGCAGAGCCTGGATCTGCTTTCCATCACAGTGAGCTGCCCAGACCCGCCTTCACACACACAAACACACACCTATCCATACCGAGTGGATTAAACCAGCCAATAGCAAAACAGAAACACTTTTCACAAGAAGGCCAAACATGACTAAACCTCACAGTGGTGCTCATGTAGAGCACAAATAGTTTTCAGTTTTCAATAGTTTTTACTAGTCATGTTGTTTAATAATTTCTGATTATAATTTTCATATGAAAATAACGTCTGCAGCTCTGTCACACAGGAACAAGTCAACGTATATGCAGCTTCTAAAAGCTTTTGCTGTTCTGTACATAGTAGATGTGTTCTGTACTACATACTAGTTCCATGTTTGGAGCATGTAGTGTGTTCAAATTGGACACATGACAAAAAGTCAGTTAGTATGTAGATTAAATCCATTTTAATAATAATAATTTAATAATATTTGAGCAGACTTGTTTGCAATGTTTTTATTCAGTTCTGTGAGTGAAAATATGGGGCAAATCTATGTCTCAGTAAGGGACTGTGCATTTTATTTTTCAGTATGGTACATACAGTATTATGCCTGATCAAAAGGGTTTTCAGTATGTCTTGGTATTCCATCACTGTTAAAGTGGAACACAACCGCTCTGCGTCTGTCAGATGGTCTGAAGGAGAAATTACTACATTAGCAAAACAATAATTTAGACTGCAGCCTAAAGGAAAGGTTGATCTCTTTCCTTGAAACACTTTATACTCATCAGACTCTCAAAGTCTATTATGCCTCTGCATAGTTGTGATAGTCGTAGCAAGAGGCATTAAGTTTTAGGGTTGTCTGTCCGTCCCATCTCATGAAATCTTAAGAATACCTGGAGGGAATTTCTTCAAATTTGGCACAAACACTCACTTGGACTTCACAAATAACTGATTACATTTTGGTCATAGGTCAAAGGTATAAAGGATTTTTTTCAAATGAATTATGATGTATTATTTTTACATTATATATATTAGCCTATTGTATTATTTTAGAGAAATACTTTTTTTTTTTTTCAAATATGACTATAACACAGATATGTGGGATATGTTTTGAATGTGCAACAATCTTGCTAAAACACAAGGTCAGGGTATTATGAATGAATGAAAATAAATTATTTGATCACTGATGTGAATAGGTGCCATGTGTACATTTGAGAGGTATGCTTACAAGTGTACTGACTCAGCAGGGATATCATCAAATGAGAAAAGTTGATCTGCAGGAACATACACATTTGAAAGCAAAACAGAATGTCTGAGAGCCTCACTACAATATATTCTATCTATCCTATTCTATATCTTTATATTGGTAGTATTAGTATTATAAATCTATTTTCCTTTACATAAATAAAGACTGCCATAAATTGGAGCAAAAAACACCAGAATACATGAAATGAAATGTTTGATGCTCAAAATTTCATGAGGGAGGACCCCCCCAAAATATGTAAAATAATTAGGAACATGTCTGAGGTACAATACACCTGATTACAGTTTTCAACAATAATTGGTTGTGTCATACTTATGATGCCTAACGTGTTTTTTCTCTCTCAAATGTTCCTTTACTTGTTTTGTCACAAATGATTTTGTTTGAAAGTCATGCAGTCAGCTCATTAAATACATATTTTTTAGAAAATACCAAAGGAGGCAACGGTTTACAGGAGGAGTACATCATATGCTGACATCGAGCAGTTGTAACTAGAGTGACAGAATTGAAACTTTATGACTATTGCCTTTCACTTAATGAAGTCACATGTCACACAATCTTGCAACTTGCATCAGCCAGGGGCACATAGCCTGTAATAAACATGTCACGGCAGCCTTTATATACTACTCCACATACCGCTGACAGTATATGGAGCAGTTAGAGCAGCTATAATACTAAACAACCTCTTAAATCATAAAGCCATGATCACATAATAAGCAGTTGTCTCCTGCTCAGATATAAGGCAAACATATGAACATCACTTCCAGCAGACAGTTCAAAGGAGCTCAGTGATCTATGTGCTTGTGGTTGCCACACAACTTTTTGTTAAACTCAAGTAAAAAAAAAAAAAAATAAAAAAATAAAAAACAAGGTAATTATAGGGCAAATTACGACTAACTCACATAGGACAGAAAGGTCCTGTTTTACTCATGGCCACACCCTAATCAGTGATGTCCCAGCAGGTGTTTTTCATCATGTTTAAAGCTACAGTCAGCAACTTTTATGAAAATCGCTTCATGTTGGCAAAAACCCAATCAAAGCCAAGGAGTCTCTAAAGCAGCACATCAGTCCCTCCATGATCTGTCAAACTAGGTAGTAGGTAGCGCTGATCAAAGAATCCATTGACGATTTCTCACCTCAAATATTTAAAGAGACATACTTTGGTGTATTGTTTAAAATGTAAAAGTTGCTCCAGCTAGTGCTTGGTTTGCCAGTATGCATAGAAGGCATGCAGCGCAGCACTTTTTTGTGCAGCACTTTCCCTCTTGTTTTATATTTTGGGCATGGTCAGGGCCGGCACATGCAATTTTGCCGCTCTATCAAATAATAATTATGCTGCCCGCCTATTTGCAATGTACAGTCCCAGTAATAATAATCCATCATTCTCTGCCATAATTTTTTTTCACTATTTATTTTTTTTCTGATTATTCAGTTTTTTTATATTCTAATTTTTTACACCCCATTAATTTTGTTTTCTGTGTACCTATACTGCATTTGTTTGTACTATGTTAATTGTTGGTCTCTGTCTGATTATTTTAGGGGGTCCTCCCTCACTTGTTTTTGATTTTTATGTTAATTTTTCTCATGTACAAAAAAATAAATAAAAAATAATAATTAAAAATAGCAAATGCCACTATGCCATACACATAAAGCAAAAAATGGAAACGGCAAACGTCAATATGGCTTACACATATCCCAAATGGTCAGTGCAACGATAATGTGATCAAAGTGTCAACAGTATCACATTACGCATGATGACACATCATGCAGGCATTTTGCAAATCCATATACACATAACACACCCAATAGATCTTCATAATACCGTTTCAGGATTCTATACAGCAGTAATGACAGCACATTGCTGTTTTTCTAAATAATACAAACTAAATAATACCAGTGCAAATTTCTCAATATACTATTTTCTCGTGTGTAGTTGTGCATCAAACACATCTGATTTTGCAAGGCAACTTATGTCCATCATACACATACATACATTGACATGGCTGCAGTGTAAGCATGCAATAATTCAGTCTATAGAAGGCAGATAATGATGCAATGATTGTGCGTGCGTGTGTGTGTGTGTGTGTGTGTGTGTGTGTGTGTGTGTGTGTGTGTCTGGAGGAAACAGAGTTGTCAAACTGTTGGAAGGCAGGGTGCTGAGAGCTGAGTCCTGCTTTGCTCACCAGATTGAGCGTGTGTGTTCCCTGCCAAAATATCAGTATATGTGCTTGCGCTGGTTTGCAGATGAGGGCGTAAAATTGTCAGACCCTTTTCACCCTCATGTGTTATAAGTCCCATTAATAGCACACTGATCCACACAAGCTGTTTTGGCCTCGCCCTGGTCTCCCCAGAGGGCGGTGAGGAGGTGTCACTTGCGTATCATTTACGTGTTTGTTTCCATTTTAATTTGTCTCTTGTTAGCTTGTTTTCAGAGTGTTGTTGTGTTTTGGAAAGGAAGGATATCCCTACATCTGTTTGGAACCAACACCCCCACACCCTCATTCCCACCCCTAGTTGCCCCCAGCATGCCCCTGCTGCCCCGCAGAACTCATCAGCTCAACCCAGCCCAGCACTGCTCCGGGCAGGAGTAAAGGGTCCCTGAGGAGGACTGTGCTCTACTCATCCACCCAGCTTAGGAGGGCAGGGATTGGGTTTAGGCGACAGGTGCCAGAGGGACCGGCCAGTCCCTTCACAACAACACACACAAACTAACACACACAGAAATACATCCACGCTGAATCTGGCCATGCCTTAATCCCCAGCCAGCTGTTGCAGTTGCTAGCCCAATCAGTCTAAAGTGTCGAATGCTGGGGAAGCTTGTAAATGTGTGTGTGTGTGTGTGTGTGTGTGTGTGTGTGTGTGTGTGTGCGCGCGCTGGGTGGGGGTGGAGGGGGGGTCAGGTAGCTGCCACGCATGCCAGTCACCCTAGCAGTCCTGAGCACTTGGAACCAGACCCCTGTCCACCCGATGATGGCCCGGGCGCCCAGCCTGATAGATTCATAACACATGTTCCCCTGGCACTGTCAACATGCGTGCACACACACACACACACACACACACACACACACACACACACACGAACACACACACACACATAATAGACCCTCATTTATTATCTTCCCCCTGGCTCAGATAGGCCAATCCTATCACAGTCCACCCCAAAGGCCAGAAGAGGTGAGATGGGGCAGACACTCCTCTGTCCTCACACCCCTCCTCCTCGCGTTTGATTCAGCCCATCCCCGTGTGACCCTATAGACATGGGCTAATCCATCAGGAGCCCGTGGCGGGGTGTTTTGGTAAGGTTATGGAGGGTGCTGTGTCTGCTGTCAGGGTGTATCGCTGCCAGTTCATGGCTCATGTCATTGCTGGGGTTTCTCAACATCCAGCAGATTATTGCTGGATGGGACTGAGGTTATCCCCAAACACTCACACAGCCAGGAGCAGAGCAGTCCAAACGCCCAAGCCAGCGTGATACATGCAGGGCAGTTCTTTCATCAGCTTTATCTTTGGTACTATTTATGGCAGGCGATTTTTCAAAAATGGCAGTAGTTTCATTCTTTAACTGCCTCTCAATATAGTACTTTTCATTTTGACAAAGAGAGTTTGCTTTACCTCTCCAAAAGCTAGTATATTGTGCAGAAAAGTACAAAGTGTGAAAATGTCCTATGACATTGTTGACTGCCCTCTCCAGTCTTTAAAAACTACATGACATGATGCAACTGTTTTTTTGGCTGAATTGTAAACAGATAAACACATATGCTGCATACAGTCAAATTAACACAAACCAGGGAGGAGGCCAGGGATTCTTCCTGGACAGGAGAACTAGTTTGTATCCAAGGCTCAGCACAGAGACTAATTGAAAAGACATTTGAATATGCTACCATTTGTCAGTCTCACGTCATTATTTGTTATGTCAGTCGTGCTGTAACAGTCCATTCTCATTCTGGATTCACAATGCCAAAAGCCACCTTTTGCGTCCGCACGATATGCTGCTGGACAGAACTGAACTGAGAACACGGCTGGAAAGAACTGTTCATGGTGTTATTATACGCCATCAGAGGCTTGGACATCACTTGCCGCAGTTGCCTGGTTCATGAACAGGAGGCATTAGTTGAGAACTCGGCCAGACAGAGCCTGTCATGTCCACCTGATAAGCTGCTGGACAGCATCAGGTTGAATTGCTGCCGGCTCCTTATTTTCTATTTTTTAACAGAAAATAAGGAGCATGACGATTCCGATAGGGCACATTGGAGGGGTGGAGTCTGGCCATCGCTTCCTGTCTGAATGTGATGTTTTTGTTTTTTTTCTCTACACCCTACCATGTACCCTTTTTGCCTAATCCTAACCATCCGTGCCAGCAATTGCATTTGTTGACGTTCCGGCATCGGTTGCCATGTGCTTTTGTTGCCTACACATAACTACATGCAGCATCTTCCTACCATGTGCTTTTGTTGAAATCAGGGTAGCGGCTTCCTGGAATGTCACAAGCAGATGCATAAAGATACATAGAGGATATGTAAATGCAGAAAACCACTGACAAAGTGGCAAAATGTGACGACTTGGAATGAGAACATGTTGGCTGAAACCACAGGTTGCTAAATCAACCCAAACTGAAACCTTTAAGATCCCGGTTTTGCACACAAGATAGAAAAAGCATTTTCAGGACTCACAGGGCAGATCAGTAAGAAATGTTTTTTTCCATGACAAAATAATCAAGAGTTTACTATTTTTAGGTATTGTCAGTGTAATCAAATATTACAACAATTATTTTCTCACTTTGTACTTTGTTCTCAGTACCATAATTTTATTAAGTCTATGCTGCATAGTATATATTTTTCTTTTAAATCATTTTCAAGATATTATAACCACCATTGATTAAAAGATATATAAGATTCCATCCTGCATACACTCTCAGTTTATCCACAGAATATAAAAAAATATATATATCTCAGTACCATGCACACTGTTTGACTGACAGGATGTCTGTTTGGCAAAAACAGTCAAAAACACCACAGTAATGAGCTCCTAACAGCACAGATGGAGACAAACATAAGCACCACAGCGGCACCAAAGATGGAGATGATAAACACAAAATCAAGGATCTAGCAGATTACCACAAGAAGCTGATAACCCACCCAAACTAATTTCATCAGCTGGACTCTCAGGGGAGACTGTGAGTGTAATTTAAATGTTGTTTTGGAGGCTTTTTCTTCGTGACAAGAACACAGCCTCCTTCTTGTAAGTGCACACCATGGCTCTAATAGTTTTCTAATGTGGGTGTCAGTAAAGCAAATGCAAGTCTTATGATGACTCATATAATGAATTTATTTTGTGTCATACATGATCATAAGATGAAACGCTGTGGCACTTATTTGTGGCAACAATTTATACGGATCATATTCAAACTTCGTGCCATTTCATTTAAAAGTGCAGTGTTGAGCCTGAAGGTGAAGACAATGTGTGTCCACTTTATGAAAGTGTAGAAAAAGGGGCTGTTAGAGGTAAATCTGGTTTGCTTCCCAGGAAAAGCCAAGTGCTATTTGGTTGGCCCTCTCTGTCCGGGTGTCAGTGGAAAGCAAATGCAAGTCTTATGAGGATGATTCACATAATATGATGATTTCATAATGTCATTAGTTTATAATATGATCACAAGATGAAACTGTGAGCTACATCACCAGTTCATATGGACCATTTCCACACATCATGCTGTGTATGAATATGATATCTGTTAAAAGCCACATCAATAGAATGTGTTAATACGATCCACTCTGCAGTCACAGTCTATGCATTAACCAGGGCCTTCTGTCTCTGTCAATACCACAGCCAGCAGAGCTCCCCTGATAGTGTTTGCTATAAAAGAGCATAAGAAACTCATGTCAATATTGGATAAATAAGAAGGGGAAAAAAAACATATAGTCAAATGAAGTTGTTCAAATTTCACATTGACTTTTGTCTGGATGCAGCGGGGGAATGGTAGTGAGTTAACCCTCCAGAAGCAGAGGTAGATCCAGTATCAGCGCTTTTAGCCCATATGGCCAGCTTCAGCATAATCAATGCAGTTTGACAATCAGAAGCAATTAGCAAGAATATATGGAAAGATGAGCACAACATGTTCCCCCCCAGGAATTAATTCTTGTCAGGGTGGAAAAGCCTCTGAAAATATGATGTTGACCAACACAAGGCAATAAAACAGACGTTTTCATGACTTACTGTGGCAAATTCACCCAAGGTTTTTGTTTTAGAAACTAAGACAAATGATTTCCTCATCTTTTCATATCAGCAGTGGGAAGCATCAGCTGGGTGACATTAAGGTTTACTGACACATTAGAAATGGCCTTATTTTCCGCAAAATGTTATATTGGTTTAACCCCAAGGTTGAGTTTTTATTGTGTTAAAGGCGAACAACATGAATGCAAGAGCAAGTCAGCAAATAACTTAGTTACATTTAGTTTAGGGTAAGTTACTTAAAAACTGGAACCTTTTCACTGCCATTTAAAAGAAAATGTTGAAGTGGGTGATTGGTTGGCATCACATCATGAGATCGTAATGAATTCTTGCCCTGTGAGCTGCCTGTTTGCAGTTCCCCATTAGATTCTTGCATGTAAACTTGTTCTTGTCAAGAATATCTGACATTCTATGATGCGGCTGTTTGCACCCTTATTTTAGTTAAGAAATCTATTAGATTTGATATTGCACAAAGCTCACACACTGACTGTATGAAATGGAAAAGGTAAAAGATTAGTTCATATCATTTGGATCTATAATGTATTAAGGTTGAAGACCCATGGTCAATCTTCATAATAAGTACTCTTAATTTTCCTTTATTTTGTTAATTACTTCTGATATTTAATGGGTAACTTAATTGACTCTTTTTAAGTAAAGTAAGTAATATGTACAGTCACTTCATTATACTATCTATTAAAGGTAGTTTCTCACAGGGTACAGCGGTCATGTACCAATCAGAAGGTTGGATGTAGAATGTTTAGTGAAGTAGTTAAAGTTGACTCCACATTTACCAGAAAAAAATTGCCAACAAACTCGCACCTTAGTGATATTATAGCTTATGGTACAATCTCAAAAGGGCCATTCTGCACACCAGTGCTTTTTCGCTAAATTTTTCTGATAATAATTTTGTAGTATTACAACATTATTTCAACTCAAGAACAGCTTGTTCAGGAGCTTTCAGTCTCATCTCATGGCCTTCATCAAGAAATTGACTTTTTTCACTCAAATGCAGTTGAAGGCTATGAAAGAAGTTAGTAAGTGGATCTTAAGCTGGAAGTATTTTGTCAAAACTTTTTTTCCTTCTGTAAAGAATGAACATTCACATTTAAAACTTCACTTTTACTCATAATATTCCATTTGGGGCTTTCTTGTGATTGAGCTTTTCTTGAGGTATTGATATATAATCCAAATAAAACTGGGTTTCTGTAATCTGCCAATTGTCACTGCAGTTCCAACACTTTCTCATCCAAAGTTGTCACATATTGCTGCTTTGCAGTGGACTTCTGCATTTACTAGGTATCCTATCACCGTGGTATCCTTCTGTGTCTGCTATTTACATCCCAGGATGCTGCTACCATGATGTCAACAAAAGCACATGGCTACCAACACCAGGACATCAACAAAAGCACATGTAGGAATGGATAGTTATGATAAGGTAAAAGGCCACATAGTATGATGTAGGAAAAATACATATATATACATATTCAGATGGGAAGTGAACACACAGGTCTTGGGTTTGGCTAATAACACCATTCTGTCTGGCTACATTCTCAGCCGATGCTCTCCAACCCCTTTCTTGTCTGTATCATGCAGACAAAAAAGTCGCTTTTGACATCGGAATCTCACGCCAAAATCATTGCAAAAGCAGCGGTATTTGATGACTCTGGAACATGAACCAGCTGGCAGTTCACATGACATGAAAAACTTTGTATATTGCACTGCACCTGTATACCTAATATTCTGCCATCCATTTCTGGCTGAAAGGTCTGTCAGTGTCATACTCGTCCTGAATGAATGTTTTTAAACTGCAGGAGGAAGTTTGATGAGGTATTAAATCAGGGAAAGGGCCCAGCAGAATGTGGCCTTGATAGATACCTCGTGGTGTCATTGCTTGATGACAATCTCCAATTGAAAGCTGTTTCTTGTATTTTACAGTCAAACAATCTCTCTGTGCCTGTGTATAGAGCCTGTTGTGGTTACTGGACTGTATAGACAAGGGTTAGGGTTGTGTTTTTGTGTGCATGTCTTTGCTAGCTTGCCTGCATGTGTGTGTGTGTGTGTGTGTGTGTGTGTGTGTGTGTGTGTGTGTGTGTGTGTGTGTGTGTGTGTGTGTGCGAACTGGAGAGCCCCTGAGTGCTCTTTGTGCTAATAAAACAGCAGCTCTGTGGGACACTGGACACCCTGGATCAAACTCCATCACATTACTGAAATATTACACTTCCCCAAGCCAACAGCGTACACCCAGTTGATGTGTCTGTATGTCAAAGGTGTGTAGCAAGTCTGTGTGTGAGTGCATACAGTGTGTGTGAGTGTGTGTCTTCATATGAACATGTAGGTGTGTGATGAGTGCAGCTGTGAATAGTCATATGTGTGTTTACCCACGGTGTTTTCAGTGGCTTGACAGTCCCTTCACAATACGCTGTGTGTGTCTGCTCTCTAAGTGCTGGCGTTCTCATCGATCCCCGTCCTGTAGGGAGGATATTGAAATATGTGAAGGCTTGATGTCTCTTTGCCACACCACCTCACAGCACATCCAGAGACAACTGAGTGAAAATGCTGATCCACTGTCAACTAGAGGCAGAGAGATTAAGACCATTGTCTTATGATTTTGATCAATTGCCTTTGTTTTAATGTAATTTAGTTGTGTCAATTTTTTGAGCTCCAGTTTGCCATTTTTATAGAACATTTTTTAAAATAAATTAGAATTGAAACCTGCATGCTGATAAAAGACATGATTTAGAGTGCCTGTCCTGAATTCTATTCTTGAAAGTTTTACAATATACTTGTGTGGAAAAGAAATGTCATGTTTGGTTTCTCTTGCCGAAAGAGGGCATACCTCACCTGTTCCCTCCCTTTGTGTGTTATTTTAATAATTATAACAATAGTTTAAAAAAAGTAAATAAATGTTCAGTGAACAGATAATCCTGGGATTATGTGCAATTTCTGGTAGTTTCTGAAAAAGCACCAAAAATTTAGACATTGTTAGGAATTGCTTTGAAAAGAATACTGGATCTGCCTTTTTTGTTTGCCTTTCTTCTTTTATCCCAGAGAAACAAAGAAATCTCACCTATAATTAAATGAACTGTTTTTAATTGATCTTGATCTTGATATCTTTGAATGAGCACAAATGTAATATTATACACATTTATGAAACAATCTTTAATAAGCATATAACTTGTTACAACATCTTTTCAACATATTTATACATATATATATACAGCAGAGACTGAAGCCTCTGCAGACAGCAGAGAGTGCATCAGACACAGACATGTTTCAATGTCAGAGGCATGTATGTGAGAAAATTTATATATAAATATCCCAGGACTACATTGAACACGTCATGAGAATATTATAACTAACCTTTGCCCAATACTCATTTTTACTGAACAGATCACAGTGTAACTCAATGCAATCTGTCAGCTGTAAGTTGCGTCCACCAGTTGCTTAAAGGCAATGTTAGCTAGCTCTCTACATGCCGATTTCAACACAGGTTTGTTGTTTTTGTTCATTTTCTTTCTCACATACATGCCTCTGACATTGAAACATGTCTGTCTCTGATGCACTCTCTGCTGAGTGCAGAGACTTAAGTCTCTGCTGAGTGCAGAGACTTAAGTCTCCACTAATAAGGTTAGATATGATATCTTCACACCTGCTCGGAGTGAGATCTGAAATTTCTATTTCTAAATTTCTAAAATAATAATAATTTCATGGCACTAATATTGGTGGGAGTAGCCATCATTACAGGCAGATTCAAGTCTCATATACTCCACTGTACTAGGCCTGGGATATTTTAATTATGACAATAACTGATGAGGATGAAAGGTAGAGGATGAAATGAATGCCTTTATTGGTGAATTAGTAAATTAATGGTTTTAGATATTGTTGTCTATTAAAGCCTTTTTAATGACTATAATTTTTATATGCTCTGCATTTAGTTATAAGGTGTTAACATTTTCTAAGACAGCCAGACATTCATAATTTGTACATACGCACAGTCTGAGGCAGTTCTCAATGTGTCCGCAGAGTACGAACAAATTCAGGGAAGAAAATATTGATGAATCACAGATTTGTGCATAAAACATGAGTAAGCATGGTTAAAGCACAGATTTGTGCGTACACATGGTTTGCGAATGAGGCCTTCTGTCTTTTTTGGAATATGGACAAAATTTGACTATTTTGAGCATGTATATTTTAAAATTCTCATTATTTTTCTTTTTAACCACCCTTTAAAACCCACAGTGGTCAGAAGGTGACCTTTGCACGAGCCCACTGACCAGAGAAGCTCCTGATGAAACTGTGTGTAGGATGTAACTGTGTGTGGGTCTGCATGTACTGTATTATCAGAGAAGAGGCAGTGGGAGCAGAGGAGTTTATGGAAAGCGCTGAGATTTAAGGCTCCTCACCCAGCGCCTCCTCTCAGGGTCACGACCTAAATGCTTTGATCTCTCATTAGGGGGCAACCAAAACACATAAGCCACATCAACCAGCACTATATCACCAAAACAGAGGGAGAGCAGAGCATCCTTAAAGCTTGAATGGACTGATGTGATGAAACAGCAGAAATATGGAAGGGGCCGGAAGGAGAGAAAACAAGAGCCAGTCTGCTGATAAATGTCGCATAATTATATGACAGAATTGAATATAAGCACATACTGTATGTCTGGTATGGTGCATATGATTCAGTTTGATTGAATCCATAGTAGCTGGACTTTTTCATGCCTTCGTGCTGGCGATAGTCGAGGCTGGAGGAATTATGTTGTTTAGGTTGTCAGTATGTCACACATTCTTGTCAACAACACCGGTGAATTTCTTCAAATTTTGCACAAACATATACTTGGTTTCAACAATGAGCTGAATAGAATTTGGTGTTCAGACGTCAAGGGCATCAAGTGACCTTGCATCTGTCTCATTTTCATGAACACAGTATCTGAAGATGGCCTTGAGGGAGTTTCCTGAAAATTTGGCACAAACGTCCCCTTGGACTCAAGATTAACGAAATAGAATCTGGTGGTTTAAGGTCAAAGGTCAATGTCCTGTTGACCTCATACAACATGTTTTTGGTTATAACTCAAGAACCTTGGGTGTCCACCTTTAAACTGCACTGATTGTATAGATATTCTGTGTGTGAAGCATCCATGTTTTCTCAGTCATAAATGTAAACTATAAGTGCAACTTGACTGGTGCACGGAGGCATAAAACCATGTGGTGGTGAATTTAGTTTATTTCTGGAGTATACAATTATTTAAGAAGCACAGATTTTTGTAAAATATCTTGCACTGTGCTGCATTAAAATGGCCAGATATAAGATATTACCTAAAATATTAACTATTAATAGCTGCATTGGTGTCAGGCTTTGTCGAGCCCCAGTGCAGGCGCAGAGCAAAAAACAGTAGCAGAGGGCCAAAAACAAAGATAATCACTCCTTACCAGAGGGCCAGGGCAATGAGCTGTTGTTTTGATTCATTAATGACCCTGATTTGTGTCTCAATCCCACCCAGTGCAGATGAGGCCTGTCCCGCCCTCACAACACACAGGATAAAACCAAAGTACACTTATCCTGGGACAGGTGCTTAATATAAAGTCAATTTAATAAAATGTTTGTAAATCTCACAATTAAATGTGTACATGGTGATTGTCCTGCCTAAAAAACTGTTAACAGTGTGCAAATGAGAGAGAATAAAAAAGAGTGAAAGAGCAAAAAAAATTAAAAAAAAAACAAGACTGTAAAAATCCAAAAGGTTTGTGCATGAGTCACATTTCTATATTACTGTCAAACCTAATTTCACTCAGTTTCAGCTTCTATAAGAACTATACCATAATTATTTTGAGTCTTTAGAGTTTGTCTGTGTGTTATTGACAGGACTGGTGTCAGATTTGTATCTATGTCTCCTGTATAGCTCTGGTTAGTGCAGTAATTAAATGGTGAATGCAGAGCAGCATTCTAATTCCAAAATCATTACTGTTGCTTCAACAGTGCTTTCACCATACGATCCCAATGCCAAAAGGCACCTTTCGTGTGCACATACTATGCTCCCGGCCCGCATCAGTTGAGAATGCGGCTGGACAGAACTGGTCACACACGCCGTCAGATGGTCAGACAGCGTGGAAGGGCGTTATCACTGAAGAACACGACCGGATGGCACCTATTGCCACAGAACTGCATCAGGTTGAATGCTGCTGGTAGAGTGGGTGCCCCATGTACAAATGCTATGTCCTTGCCACAGTAGTTGTGGGTTCGAGTCCAACCCCAGCCCTTTGCTGCATGATTTCCCCCTTTTTCCCCCTTTAATAGTCTATACTATCCAATAATGCTGAAAAGCCTAAAAAAATATAGAAATGGTGCCAGTAAAGACATAACATGGGCCCCACATGAAAGTCTAGGGTTTGTTGGGTTCATCCACCGCCCCTCTACAGGCACCCTTGTAGGCACCCTCATAGGCCATCCATTCTCGTATCATACTGCTGCAGCAGATGCCGTCTGGCCGTCCGCCTGTCCAGCCATCCAGCGTATCATAACACCTGGACAGTTCTGTCAGCTGCATATGATGTATGAGGCTGTATGATCCACTGCTGGGCGGATCATACAGCTGCAAAAGGTGGCTTTTGGCATTTGGATCTTATGGGTAATCACTGCAAAAGCGGCGGTATTTGACGACTGCAGAAAGAGAATGGGCTGGTGACGCACATTAGCTGTCACTGATTTGTAGTTGACAGCAACCAACAAAAACTGCCTATGTGAAATTCAGTGCAGTAAAATGTTTCTGTTTCTGTTGGCGTCAGAGGGCACCATCAATCGCTATTTACTCTCTGCAGCTCAGGTTCTGGATGCCCCTTTCGGCTCATTGAAAAAACTCGTGTTTGGTCACACAACCCCTAATTTGCATAGATGTAGAAAATGTTTTAAAACAGCAAAGTTATCCTTTAAAGTATAAATACAGAATACTCCTTAATCCAGCATGTACACTCCGTATATACAAAAAGCTTGGTAAGAAACAACGAGTATGCAGCATATATGTTCAGATACAACTCTGGTTACAATCCAAGACTGGCAGGTGAAATGTCTGTGGCTACATTTGTTTTGGAGAAATGTGTATGAGTACTGTTTCCACACAATCTACTGAACACAAGAACATATTTTTTGTTTGACTGAACTGCAGTAACAATTTTGCCTACTGTGTAAAAAGTGCTGCTACCAAACCCAGAAGTGAAAATCTAAACTCAAAAGGTCTGATTGATTATGCAGTGGAAAAGTAAACTCGTGTGAGAGTTTTTGCATCCACATTCAGGGACATTTTGGATTCCGGGTGGCGCCAGGGGAGGTTAGGCGGGTTAAGAATCTTAGCAGGCCAGCTAAAGCCTTTTGGAGCTGGTCCTTATTAATCTCTCCCACACCCCCACCAAGACATTAGCACCAGGTTTAGGCCGATTTACCTCGCCTGACAACGCCCCCACCAGATCCGTCAAATCACACACCAACATGCAAACACAGACGCACACACAGAAAAGCTTTTTTTGTCTTCAGAGAGAGAAGCAGAGATTCAGATAGGGAGCTTCCATTTTTTTCCTTCTAATTACTTCCTGTCTGCTTCAGTGAAAATGTTATTATTGATAGGCAGCTGTTTTCTTTCCTTCTGTCCTTCCTTCTTTGCTCTCCCCCTTTTTTATATTCTCCTTTCTTCTCAGGTTTTCCACTCTTTTTCTGTTCCACCAATCCACCCTGTTTGTATGAATGTACATTTCCTCAATTTTTTTCAGTTGTGACTCCCTTTTTTATAAATTCCCTCCCTCAGATGAATCCACCTTCCTCCCCTCTTATTTTTATTCTTCCATATCCCTGTCCCTTATTTATTTCTATCTATCAAACATCCTTCCTTCTATTTCATTTCCTGCTTTCTTTCAATTGTTGCTTCCTTTATTTCTTCCTCCTGTGAATCATTAACTAATTTCCCACTCTCTCCTTTTATGTCTTTTTTCTGTGACTCAGCTGCACTTAATGTGTTTGATGTCCTACATGTTCTCATTTCCACACTAAAGTTGTTCCAAACATGAATACCTTTGACTGTAATTAAATGAGATTTTGTATTAGTCCTCGCTAATTGTTTGTTGGACATACAAAGTCCTTTTATATAATATTGAGTTTCTTTCATTGAAAAAAACTTTTGGATACTATTTTTGATTTTTTTTTTTTTTTTTGCTCTGGGTATGATTGAGCATGAGGACACCTACAGGGCAGGTAGGAGGGGTGATGGATGGGTCCAATAAATCTGGACTTTCATGCAGGAGTGCAGTGGTCACTTCTCATCTGAATGTGATTTTTTTTTTTTACACTTTACCATGAGCCTCCTTTCCCTAAATCTGAGCATCTGTGCCAGCATGTGCATTTGTGGACTTTCCACTACTGATTGCCATTTGCTTGCATTGTCTGCAAATATCACATGTAGCCCATGAGCAGTTGTTGACATCACGTTAGCGCCAAACCTGGAACGTCAGCAGCGCAGAAGGACGCTTAAAACAAAATATGCAGATGTGGAAGTCCACAGCAAAGAATTAACATGTGATGACTTGGGATGAGAACGTGTTGGTTATTTTCACTGCTTTACTTTGCCATCAGACAGCCCTCTCTTACAGAGAACTAAAGCTGTTATCTCAAGCACCAGCAGGTCAGCAGATCACAGGAGATGCTGGTTTTCTGTTGCCTTATCTATAAAAAGTTTTTTAAAAAAAGCTTCTACCACTGAAATGCATTGTTGTTATTACCCAATCCCCTTTTACATTCCTGTAAAACTGGTCTTCAGTGTAGTATTCACAATGAATTCATGCACTGTTGTTTAAAGAGTTCTTGTATCATTCTCCATATGTTGTAGTTTGTGTTCTTTGTATTCAAAAGTTTTCAGTCCCACATTGGTTGCTGGTTATTATCTCCAGGTGGAGATGAATGGCATCTGTCAAAACTTTGTATTGTAGTTGTATTTAATGTCAGACACACTTCACAGTCTGTGCAAACTGACCTGAGATTCGGTTCAAGCAACAGGTTCATTACCTTGGTGGTGGTTGCCTCAGGGGTTTTCATTACTGATACTTGTCTACTTCAGCAAGGGGATCCCTTTACTTTTTTATGAATACGTTCACATCTTTCCTTACATACCTTAGTGTTTTGTTTTCTGCTCTCAGAGGATATTGTTATATACTTTGTAGGCAGGAAGACATTCTTCATTATCATTGCTGTCTACAGATATCCCATTCCTGTAAAAGAAAGCAATCACCTCTTGCTCCAGAATGTCCACATCAGGTTTTGAAGCCCTCCGCTGCCCTGGCATATGACCACTGCCTGGTTTACAAGATGCTGACAGTTAAATCATTCTAATAGTGTTTTTCCAGATCTGCTGCTCGACCCTTTTTGTTCAACATTTATCGACATTATTTTTTTGTTTAACATTTTGTCTTTTCAGCTCTTTAATTTTACCCCTTAAAGTCCAGATCAAACTTTTGTTGATTAGAGACATTTGCGATCCCTCCTGACATAAAGTTAAGCCATTTCTTTATGCCCTTGACTTTCCCATCTGTAATAATACAAGGCTTTGTTGGTGGCATTGTCATTTCAATATATAGGACCCAACTGAGCTTTTGACGAGTTTGATGAAGTTACTTTAACATTAGCTAGCTGGCTAACCAGCCAAGCTAGCTAAACTAGCTAGCTCTTAAGTACTGTATATCATCCAAATCTCATCATTTTATTGCTGTAGTTAAAAATCCAACTTTGAAATACATCCATTATGCTCCAACAGAACCCAACAGACAGATTACCAGGCACAGTGCGTCGCAGCTGTTAAAGTGTCACATGTTAAAGTGCCTAAATGTGACATAAATAAAACTTAAATACATGGACTCCTCTGTGAACATCATTTCTGCCAATGGTGCAATAATGATTGTTTATCAGTAAAGATGTTTACCTGCTGAGTCCTGCAGGGTTATGTAGGCAGAGAAAGAGAGAGAGAGATTTTAGGCTCCCTTTCACACCTCTGCCTGCCCCACCTCCCACCCAGTGACACCCTGTGTGTTGGAGGGGTGAGTTAAGACCCCCTGGCTATCCTGGATTATCCTCCATATAAGAGCCTTAACACTGGCCAGCACTACAGGACTACTGTCTGCATCCAGATCAACACACACTATACACTCTCTCTCTCTCTCTCTCTCTCTCTCACACACACACACACACACACACACACACACACACACACACACACACACAAAATGCAATCATATGCTGACCTCAGAGGAAGAGGCAGGGCAACAAGCAGGCAGCTCAGTGATAATAAAATAAAATAAAGGCACATGCTTGTTGCTTGTTCAAACTGAAAGTGCACAACATGTCAAGGTTTACTGCAAATCACAGATTGAAGTGATTTGGGGGATGTTCATAAGCAACACTTTATGTTTAATATTTAACATGGTATAATTAAGAATTCCTCTTACTGCAGATACCTTTGTTTTTCCCTGATCTATATCTAGAGAGAAACTGTTGAAACAAGACCTGAAGGGACACTTTTTGTTCCACAAGTAAGACAACCACATTTACCAAGAGATTGTTAGGACTAACACAAGTTATTGGAACAGAGGCTTGCCCAGACGTGACATCATGACCATAGCTCTCTGTTGATCTGTTAGAATTAATGCTTCAACAATTAATTAAAACATCAAATAGTAAATTAATATAAAATGACAACAATTTGAGAGGGTTAATTGCCAAGCCAAAATGCAGCTCGTTCTTTGCCATCCATCCATCCATTTTCTTCTGCTTATCTGCAGTCGGGTCGCGGGGGCAGCAGCCTAAGCAGGCAAGCCCAGACTTCCCTCTCCCCGGCCACTTCGTCCAGGTCTTCCCAGGGGTTCCCAAGGCCTTCCAAAGGCCAGCTGAGAGACATAGTCTGTCCAGCGTGTCCTGGGTCTTCCCTGGGGCCTCCTACCGGTGGGACGTGCCCTGAACACCTCACCAGGGAGGCGTCCTGAAGGCATCCTAATTAGATGCCCGAGCCACCTTGTCTGGCTCTTCTCAATGCGTAGGAGCAGCAGCTCTACTCCGAGCTCTTCCCGGATGACCGAACTTCTCACCCTCATCTCCTGCTGTGCATGTGCCTCCACCCTGCTTTGCAAATTTATCCAATTAGCCACAGTCCCCAGGGAGTAGAGCCCAGCCACCCTACAGAGGAAGCTCATTTCGACCGCTTGTACCCGCGATCCTTTTCTTTCGGTCACTATCCAAAGCTTGTGACCTTATGTGAGGGTAAGAACGAAAATCGACCGGTAAATCGAGAGCTTTGCCTTTCGGCTCAGTTCCCTCTTCACCATGACAGATCGGTGCAGCGTCGCATTACTGCAGACGCTGCACCGATCCGCCTGTCAATCTCCCGCTCCGTCCTTCCCTCACTCATGAACAAGACCCCGAGGTACTTAAACTCCTCCACTTAGGGCAGGATCTCATCCCTGATCCGGAGGGGGCACTCCACCCTTTTCCAGCTGCGAACCATGGCCTCGGATTTGGAGGCGCTGATTTTCATCCAGGCTGCTTCACGCTCGGCTGCAAACCGATTCAGTGAGAGCTGGAGGTCACGGCCTGATGAAGCTAACAGGACCACATCATCTGCAAAAATCAGGGACCAAACCGAACCCCCTCAACACCCTGGCTGCACCTAGAAATTTCTTTCCATAAACAGCACAAGCACATGTGGACTGGTTGGGCAAACTCCCATGCACCCTCAAGGATCCTGCCAAGGGTCCAAAGCTGGTTCACAGTTCCACAACCAGGACGAAAACCGCATTGCTCCTCCTGAATCGGGGGTTTGACTGTCTGGCAGACCCTCCTCTCCAGTACCACTGAATAGACCTTACTAGGGAGGCTGAGGAGTGTGATCCCCCTACAGTTGGAACACACCCTCTGGTCCCCCTTCTTAAAAAGAGGGACCAACAACCCAGTATGCCAGTCCAGAGGCACTGCCCCCGATGTCCATGCAATGTTGCAGAGTCGTGTCAACCATGACAGCCCCACAACATCTGGGGCCCTGCCACCGAGGAGCTTTTTGACCACCTCAGAAACCTCAGCCCCAGAGATGGAAGAGCCCACCCCTGAGTCCCCAGGACTGCTTCCTCACCTGAAGGTGTGTTGGTGGGATAGAGGAGGTCTTCGAAGTATTCCTTCTACCGATCCACAACATCCAGAGTCGAGGTCAGCAGCACCCCGTCCCCACCATACACAGTGTTGACAGAGCACCGCTTCCCCCTCCTGAGATGCCGGATGGTAGTCCAGAACCTCTTCGAAGCCGTCTGGAAGTCGTTCTCCATGGCCTCACCGAACTCCTCCCACGCCCGGGTTTTCACCTCGGCGACCGCCGTAGCTGCACTCCGCTTGGCCTGCCGGTACTTGTCTGCTGTCATTCTTTGCTTCTAGCTATTATTGTGAAGTGAATATCTTTGGGATCTGGACTGTTGGGTGGACAAACTGTCGGCTCTGATATATTGTGATGCATTTTGCAATGTTTTATGACCTTTAAAGTGAAAATGGGATGAAATGGGATGAAAAAAGCCATTGAAACTGAATTAAGAAACTCTTCAAATAATATTCTGGTACAATTAATTAGACCAATATTCCTCAGCTCTGACTCACTGTAAACACCAATTGTCATAGTGTTATCTTAATGTTACTTGCTGGTAGATATTTCTGGTTTGACAAGATGCTCTTATCTTTTTTCATTTTATTTTTTTGTCATTCAAATGTTTTAAATTCATTTTGGCATTATTCAAAACACAATGACTTTTATACCTTATACACAAATATAAATCATATAGAAATAAATGATCTACAGTCAGACAGAAGAAACAACAAAAATAAAACCAGACCAAATTAGACAAGTTAAATCAATAAACAACCATAGAACAAAACAAACAAAGCAAGAAAATTAAAAATCTTAACAGGCAGCTACAAATCCCCCCCGCAAACAGGCTTTTGCAGGCGTCCTGGTGCTGCTCTAGTATTTATTGTGTTTGAGCGTTAGTGCCCAGCTTCACTGTGATGCTGTCACACGATCATTACCAGACAGCATCCAAAACAAGCTGCAATACAGGCATCAGGATTTGACTGTGAAAATCATAGCTAGTTATTTTATAGTGAAAACTCCTTTGTATATATATAGTAATTAAAAACTGCTGAAGGATCTCCTCATTTAATGGGACTGTTCACACAAAAATTAAAAATAGATATTTTTCCTCTTGCCTGTAATGCTGTTGATGAGTCTAGATTGTTCTGGGTCAGGAAGAAGCATGTTACTACATGTTCATGATGGTGCAAGATGGACACATCAATAGCACCTCACCTGAGCTGTAACATAACTAGTTCAGTGATGCTAGGTGAGCTAGCAGTAGATACACTCTTCCTTCTGTGTGGTGAGACAGTAAGTGTGTGTAGTTCATTGGATAGAAAATAGTTCCTACATGAAACTGCTCACGACAAGGTCTGTGGATTATCTTGAGAAACTGAGTCACGATTTGTGCGGAGACATTGGCCACAGTTACATGCATACCTATATTCCCATATTTTTCTAAACATGACAATATTCTGAATGCAATGCAGGTCATATACACAGCGTATAAATATTCTGAATCAGGCCATTTCCTGAATTTCGCACTTTCTTATTATGAGACGTGGGATATGCTGAGACTATTCAGGTTTTAGGAGCATTATTTGGACATGTATACAGCCAAATAAGAATATGCATCTCAAGTTTGGTTTTTACTGCAATCTGCAACACATGACCTCTTGTCTTTTAATAGTTAGCTCAGTGCGTTGTCAGGGATACGTTGCACACAAGCCAACTTGTGAATAGTTTGCAAAGCTGGGGCTAGAAATTCCCGCAGAAAAGCCCTGATTCCTGGTCAGAAGGAGAAATATACCTGCTGTTCAAGATTACGAAAGATTTGGATATCAACAGGTTTTTGACTATGTACAAATATCGCATAACCATCCTTTTTATAAAAAGGTGGTTGATTTAAAGGAAAAGGGGGGCTGAGCTCACATTGTCCAGCTAACAGTAAGAGAGTTTGAAAAAATCCTATTTTTAGCGAAGAAAAAAGACAAGCGGCTCCAGCTGTTCTACTTTTGCGTATTTTTATGTAATAAAATACATGTTAGGGCACATTATGCAGAGTATGTACAGCTGCATGTATATAGGAGAGTTAGTGAAATATTTACTTTAATTAAAGTAAATTCACGTAAACAGTTAAGTATGAATATTGCTTTTTTTCAGAATAAGGGCAGAAATCAGATTATTTTGTGCATGTAAACACACTTGTTGCATTTTTTGGCACTTTAAGCACCACAAGCTGAATGCCATCTTGTTCTGTAATAATGGAGAGAAGGCACACTTGGCAAAATCATCTAGATTGATAGACAGCACTAGGTAGAAGGAAAAATATGTTTTTTAAACTTTGGGTTTTGCCAAGTCTTTAGGGCCTGGAGGAGATCTTACCACCCCTACACTGACTCTGTTATCCAAACTTTTGGAATCTTTTCTTAAAAACCTTGTAAAAGTGAATCAAGTATTTGTCTTCTTTGTGCAGTACTCTGCATCGAGCACTTTAATTGGCTGTTAAACAATACAACAATTTATTCTCTGTCACAGCACGACATCTAGAAATATTGACATTTACAGTACATTCATGACATTCTGTCATCTGATGTTTTCATTTTCTGTCCGTTGCTTTTTCCTTTTAATTCAAATTAGGACAGTAATTCCATGTCGCAGTGTTATGATGAAGACAGAGGTGTCAGAATATGATGTTTGTCATCAGCTTTGGTGGGTTCACTACAGGCGACTGATAAGCTGCTGCCAGAGAGGCAAGAGTACAACTTCATTTAGGAAAACATCTTTGTTCAGTCCAGAGTTGCTGGGGAGGGTGATTGATTCAAGCTCGCCCTCTCTCCCAGGGTGTGGATTTAGTGTGTGTTTGTGTGTGTGAGTGTGTGTGAGAGAGAGAGAGAAGGCAGAGATTAAAGGGGCGGGGTAGTTGAAGTGTTTTGGCCAGAGCTCTATGGAGGCTGGACCTATAAAGCACTGAAGCCGTGAAATGCATTTTATTGTCGCGTAATCCTCCCACTGTGGCAGAGCCCCATTTCACACTGGATTCAGGGGAGCCTGTGTGTGT